>NC_022023.1:3653966-3658392 GCF_000317375.1 Microtus ochrogaster
GCTCCAAAGCCACAGAGAAACCCTGTCTCGAAAAACCAAACCAAAACAAAACAAAACAAAAACGCTGATAGGCCAGTAGCCAGGCAGAAAGTATAGGCGAGGCGACCAGGCAGGAAGTAGAGGCTGGGAAGCACAAGAATTCTGGGAAGAGGGAAATTTCAGTCTACAGTCGTGACCCAGATACAGAAGACTCAAGATGTGACTGCCTCGCCGAAAAAGGTACCAAGCCACATGGCTAACACAGACAAGAATTATGGGCTAATATAAGTTATAAGAGTTAATAAGAAGCCTCAGATACTAGGCCAATCAGTTTATAATTAATGTAGACCTCTGTGTGATTTCTTTGGGACTTAACGATTATGGGAACCAGGCAGGACAGACGCTCAGTCAGCAGTCAGCAAGCCTCACCTCCTGTCTACTGTATCCAGTCTTAGGGTGAGATCTGTGGGTACGTTCTTTGTAGCCTGAGTGGTAGTGTGGCTAGGGAGGGTGGAGAGCAGTAGAAGGATCCTGGGGGTTGCGGGAGAGCTCTGTCTGGGATGCACTGAGGTCCAGCCATGTTCTTAGACCCCTCAGCTCTTTGTAGCTACTAGACAGCGATGGAGGGAAACTCTGAGGAGACAGGGCTTATGGGCCAGGGCATCCAAAAGAATTGTTACCCGTTTGAGTGAGATGACAGCATGCTAGAAATCCAGTCCACACTGAGTGAGCAGAGTAGAGCCAAACTGCTCAAACATGGGCAGTTGCTTGTTTATAGTTTCCACTTAAGTTAAGACAGAGAAAAAAAAAAAAAAAAAAACAGAAGAGGAAGAATGGATGCCAATACGGAGCTGTGCTGAATTTCCAATTCCTGGAGGCAGGATCTGGAGCTGTTTCAGAGAGCCTCTAATAACCATGGGAGAATCACGGACCCAGGAGACACACTTGCTGGGTCAGACCTTGGGAACAGCTGATTCAGGGTCTTGGCATTCACTGGGGAGTCTCAGCCCTGTGGGATGCTAATAGACACAAACAGAACAAAGATACAAGCTTGGCAAGCTTCTGGAAGCTTCCTAACAGCAAGACTAGGTAGAACTCAGGAAGGTACCCCATGGCCCTCCAGGGAAGAGAAGGCAATTACCCCAAGGCTAGCCATTGTCACAGGGAACCTCCTCCCAGTTCATGAGTCCCAGGGGACAGATGGAGGACACTGGCGGGTCTGGCGTCTTGTTCTTCAAGGAAAGTCAATGGACTCACTACTCAGAAATGCAGGTTAAAGTGTCCCCAGTGTGCAGATCAGAGAACAAAGCAAGAGCCTCGGAGGATGGGATAACAGAGGCTACATGGTGAGACTTGGGGATGGACCACAGCCACAAGAGGAATCGTTCTGAGTCGTGTTTTCTCAACTGCAAGTTGACCACGAGGATACAGAGAGACAACCTCTAGGAAGGCACGGGTGCAGGGTCAGCACACAGCAGATCTTCCTGGACCTGTACAGATCACACGTCCCTGCTCTACCCATAGCACCTGTCCTTGGTGACAGCCATCCCAAGTACCCTGATTCCCTGCTTTGATCAGCTCTCAAGTAGTCAGACAAGGGGCACCCAAGAACAATCTAGAACTTCAAAATAAGTATCCCACCCCCACCCTGGCATGCCAAAGATGCAGGCAGTCACATCCCTCAAGCTAAATGCCTGAAAAAACTCGAGGAAGAAAGAGCCAGTGTGAACAGCCTTCTAAATGCTTCAGGTTTCTGGACCGTTCCCAGCTCCCTGTCTCCTTAACTATGGCTTCTGCGGTGGCTCAAACACAGGATGTGCCCTGGAATTTCAACAGCCCCCTGGTATTTGCTCGGCACTCCATCATTCATTCAGCACATCTTGGCGGATCCCCTCTCTAGACAGACGTTTGCAGCCAAGCATTGAGGTGCAAAGAAGCTGCCAGTCGGTTGGAGAGGGGAGGGCCAGGGAGTCAGGACCGAGTTACAGACAGCCCTGTGACCAAAATGATGAGGCACTGGCCCATTCTAAGAGGCTTCCAAATCAGCTTGTGTTTAGCGAGCAACTGGTGTGCGCCAGATTCTGGGCTGGGGATGCTTCCATAACTTATCCCCACTCAGACACAATTATGATCTTTTCCAAAGGTGGAATGATGAATTGGGCAGATATAGAGAGTTCTCACAGCTAAAGAGATTACGAGGGGAGGCAAAGATTAAGCTTAAGTCTGTACCATGGGGGCCAGTTCTAACGAGCGGACTGTGCCTATGACAGAGGGGCCACCGAAAGCCAGAACACACAGGCTGTGCAATGTCATTCTTATTCTGGGACTCTAGGTGCACATGCTTTTGTGTCTGTGTTGTGTGCGTATGTGTGTGTGCAGCATGTGGAGGCCAGAGGTTGACATCAGGGGTCTTTCGTTATTGCTCTCATTCTGTCTGTCCGTCCTTCCTTCTTTCCTTCTTTCCTCTTCTCTCCTTCCCTCCACCCCTCCCTTCCTCCCTCCCTCTCTCCTTTCCTTCTTCCTGAGATAAGAGAAGCTCACAGAACTTGAACTATCCTCCTTCAGCACCCTGTCATGCCTGGCTCTGCATGGTTTCTAGGGATCTCTACTTAGGTCTGCATGCTTGTTCAGCAAGCATGTTAGCCAAGTCATCACCACAGTCCTAAGAATTGTATGCCTTCTGTCTTCTAGTTTCTTCTTCTGGTGAGGGGATAAAACCTCTGGCTGTGTGCATGGCATGATCAGACCAGAATTTAGCCATACAAACTGGATTCCCATGGAAGGTTTTCCCAGCACAACCCCACCCCCCGAAGACCTGACAGAAGGCCTCCGTGCCTCTCTGGGCAGCAGTCCTGAAAGACAGGTTACAAGAGATTCTAAGGCAGAGAGGTTCCTATGACGAGGAAGCCCACAGGCTAAACTCTCAGTGGAGGCTGACCGAGCAACAAGGACGAACCACCACAGACTCTCCCTCCAGGACAGGCTACTCTGGCTCCCTGCCTGAGAAGCAAAACCACTCCTCTCTGTGCCAGGGATCCTGGGAGAGATATTTATGAGACAGCAAAACCACTGCCATCACATCTTTAAAAATTCTCGTACGTGTAATTATGGGCCCAGGGATTCAGTTCCTGGACGTGGTATTAATTACTTCCTCGCAGCTCTGCAGTATCCGGGGATGGGAAGTGAGGACATGCAGCCTGTGGGTCTCTTGGATTTCGTCTTTTGCTACTGCGGATACTTCGGGCACAAAGCTACCACAGCGGTCACCTTGACCTTGACCTACTCCACCCTGTGCTGGGTTCCTCTCAGAGAGCTTGGTTGGCTCAGTTCAGGTATTGCTTTGGTTCCTTAGCTGGCAACACTTAGTTGGCCTTGGCCAGTAGAAGGCGAGGGGCGGGGGGGACCCTGCAGTCTCTCTCCTAACATGGTGTATTTGTGGGAGTGTGGGTGTTCATTTTCTACCCTAGCCTAAAACAAAATGCCATGCTGACTACATTCTTGGTAAATAAAACACTAGACTAATACATTGCTTCCCCATAATCCATTCACTTACCCCAAAGTCCCATAGAACATCCTATGTGCCAAACCCCCAGAAAGGAGCACCCTCATGAGGTGTATGCCTGCCGTGGAGCCTAGAGAATAGCGAGTCTCTAGTGTGTACTATGTGACCAAGAAAACCAGAATAAACACAAAGTTTCCTCATCCTGCTGACTCATCTGGCAGGACATTGCCAGCCACACACTTTAGCTGGGGAATCAGGACTTTCGGCACCCATACCATGGGGCCCTGGCTACACTGTCTAAGACCTGGCTGAGTGGAATCTGAATAGGATCCCATGGAGCTTTCTGTTTAGGAGCAGCCTTGCACAGGGTTAAGCTTCAGATTCTTGCTCAGTGTCCTTTCTTCGGAGGAACTAGTAGGCAGAGGCTGTCTGTTTGTTTCCTGGCTGCCCAGACCCAAAATAATCACACAGAAACTCTGTTAATTACAACACTGCTTGTCCAATCACTGAAGCGTATTGCTAGCTAGTTCTTAGATCTTAAATTAACCCATTTCCATTCTTTTATATTTTACCGCGAGGCTAGTGGTTTACTAGTACCGGCGTGCAGGCGTCTTTTTCCTCTTGCGGCTACACGGTATCTGCCTACTATCTCCTCCTCTATCTGCTTGGAATTCCCACCTTCCCAATTCTGCGCTGCAATAGGCCCAAAGCAGCTTCTTTACTAACCAATGGTATTCACAGCATACAGAGGGGAATCAGAAACTCCCATCCCACATCAGAAACTCCCATCCCTACATTTCGGTCAGCCTCTCCCTGCCACTGGCCCTAAGCGGAGTGTTTCAGTCTCAGTCTGTTACTAACATGCTACTGCATCAATACACACCAGCATGCTATTGCATCAATACACACCAGCATGCTACTGCATCAATACACACCAGCATGCTA
>NC_022023.1:3658492-3667394 GCF_000317375.1 Microtus ochrogaster
GCATCAATACACACCAGCATGCTATTGCATCAATACACACCAGCATGCTACTGCATCAATACACACCAGCATGCTACTGCATCAATACACACCAGAGCTCCTTAGCTCCTCACCTGCATGAGGCCTTGGCCAATATAAGGACAAAGCTCTGTATGGGAATTCACTGCCCAGGCCATAGCTTCCTGTCACTGAGCAGCGCTGTGAGCTGTTGGGAAAAGAGCTGCAGTCCACTTCCGGTACTGCAGGGTATGGAGAGAAAGTCCCACCATTGAAAGAACTTGACCTTGTCCATTGTTTTTCACCTTGGCCGATCATCAGAGTTGGCCAAAGAGCTTTCTGCAGTCTTAAAGTCCAGGTTAACCCCAGACCAATCACACAGGAATCCAGAACCGTGGCTCAAGTTCATGGTCGTAGATGCCCAGTCAAGACTAAGCTCCCCCTCAGCATTTTGGGTGATTTACCCAGATGATTAACCATGGCCACCAAGAGCGTGGAGTTTCGATGTAGCAGAGAGGGGATTTCCATCACAGACAACCCAAAGAAGCTGGGCTGCTAACTGCTCTATTTATGTTCGTACTTCATTTACAAAAATGTAATCCCCTATTAAGGAAAGAGCATATATGGATTAACTCCTGTAATCAAAAAATGTAATTAATAACCTAGTTACAACAAGATTTTGAAGAGCTAATAATCCCTAAGTACAAATTATGCATGCTCATTAAAATCAAACTGTTATAAACCCCATTTATCCAACAAATAATTCCTTGTCTGACAGCTTGCCTTATTTTACAGCTATAGAAAATGAAAATGTGTTCTCCCATCCTCTGGGATTAAACTCTTAGAACTTTTCAAAGCTTTCAGCCCATGGCCAGCACTTTCCCCACACCTCCCTCTTAGGGACAAGGACTTGACTTCCTGTCCTTTTGCCCTCCGGTTCACCCTACACTTCCACCTACCAGCCTTTATTTGCCACTGGTTACTTCAACTGTGTCCCTATCAGACAGCACAGAACAATCCTGCTCAAGTGACAGCGTGTGGGGTCTTCCATCTGGAAAGTGTTCTCAAGTCCATTACCTAAATTCTTTCTATTACAGAACAATGAGAAGAGTGTACACTCTGGCATTCGATCCCTCTACCTAAAGCTCAACGCTAGGAGACCCACACAGGTGCAGCTACCCTTCATGTGACCAAGAGGACTCCTCTTAGCAGTGGAGGAAGGGGAATTTTTTTCCAGTGGGTATTTCTAGTTCAGCTGGTTATCCATATGAAAAAATAGAGAGTGCACTTTGACCTTCCATCTCAAATTCTAAAGAAAAATCCATTCCAGATGGACTGTAGATCCCAATATCAATGGTAGAAAAATAAATTTTACAAGACAAGGTAATATAACATCTTCATGACCTCAAAATAGGCAAAGCTTCTTAAGCAAGATGTAAGATATGTTAATCATAAAGGGAACCTTAATAATTCAATTTGACCAGAATGGAAACGTGTACTTATCAAATGATATCACGAAGGGAGTGAAAAGCTAAACTTAACTGTCAACTAGATGGGTCCTAAAATCCCTAGGCCTCGTGTAAAGCCAGAGCCAATACTGCACGGTGATGGAAATGAACAACCACAGGCTAGGATGTGGATAATCCAGACACCTGAACACTGAGTAAAGGAGCAGACAAATTGAGCCTGTGCTCTACAAATCCACTACATTATCATAAAGCTGGCCAAACGACAGTATTCTAAGTCTGGATAGAAATTAGCCTCGCTGGAAGTGAAGAGAAGAACTGAGCCTGGGATGGGGAAAGGGGAGCTCTCAGAAGGTGGTGGTGTTTGCTTTGTGATGAGCGTTCTGGTTCACTTCAGAATGTGCTGACCATCTTTCATGTACAGAAAACATGCATTAAAAGTTCACACACACATACACACACACACCTCCACCACCAACACGAACAAACCAGCCAAACTTGGCCAGTTTACTTTTGAACTAGATTAGGTGAAACATTTACTCTTTTGCTTCTCCTGACTTGCTGAGATGTCCAGGTTAAAGTGGAAAGCAAAACAAAACAACAACAACAACAACAAAACCAGAAAGCTCCCAAGACACAAATCCACAGATTCCCAGCCCTACATGTTCCATATCTCCCATTCCTTCCTTCCTTCTTCCTTTCCCTTCTCCCTCCTCCCCTGCCTGTCGGGGAAGACCTTCTTCATCTTTTTATGATCTGGGATCTTAGAGACTTAGTCTTCTTTTTTTTTCTCTTACACACATTGTAAAAGTCACAAACCCAAACCAGAACAAGTACAAGAGCAGCCGAGCAGATGTCTTGAGGGTGAAGGAGGGCATGAGGCTTTCACAGACGTCTGGGGGAGTTGAGAAGCATCCAGCTGCAGCCGCAGCACTGGGGGTGTGAGTTGAACCTGTGGGTGAACCTTGGGTTGGGCTCTCAGTTCAGAAGCCGCGGTGTTGGGGACCGCGCTGAGATTGCAGGAAGAATGCGGTGGGACGCTGCATACAACATGCTTTCTTCTCTTCTAACCACACACGGGCTGTTTTTCAACAGCGAAATTCTTCACAGACCAAAAAGAAACCAAAGGAAAACCCACTTTGCTTTCTTAAAACAAGTGCCAAAGTACTGATGGGAGAAAGCCGGAGTTACAGAAAGCGTGAAATTCCCAAAAAATAAATTTGCGATTTCCAGAAACTTGAAATCCACGACTGCCAATGACTCCTCCACCCTGAAACACTAGACGGGCTTCCTTGGATGGCAGTGGGCTCCTGGCATGCAGGGGAGCAGCCCCTCCCCCAACTGCTCGGCTTGCACGTTGATCCTTTATCTGCCAAGCAAACATTCTCCATCGCTGGTGGGAGGTGTACAAGAATGAAGGGCTACGTGTGGGCATTCCCACCTGAAGGATGGGCAAAACCCAGAAGTAAGAAAGGACCACCTGATGTCCCCGGAACGGAAGCAAGAAAGAGCAGAGAGGTTTGTCACTGTGAGATCAAAGTAGGTGTCCCATAGACATTGCCCTGTGACCTGCAGTTCTCAATCCTGGCTACACCTCAGAATCACAAAGAGGTTTTCCCACAATGCTGGATACCATGTTCTGACTCCCAGACTGTACTTAAGTGGGCACCGGGGCAGGCACCATCATCAGGGTGCCTGAGAATCACCCTGGGCGTTCTCGAAAACCAGAGCCTTGGGCCCAAGCCTGTGTCGGTGTGGCCTGTGGACTAAGAACTGTTTTCACTGGAGATACAGTTGCCAAGAATTCTGCGGTGGGGAACAAGTTCGGATTTTCTTCTCCTTTCTTCCCACCAGCTGATGTAGAGCGATGCAGTCTTAAGAGTTCAGTGAGCGCCATGTATGTAAGCTGTCAGCCACAGACCCACGCTATAGTAAGGAGCCAGGCAGGGCAGTGTGAGCAATGGCTGTTGTTTCCTAGTTCCGTTTATTTCCCCTACATATTTCCCCACTAGTCCAGTTACTCCGAACAAACTGGATCAGCCCAAACCCGGGTCAAGGAGCAGAGCCGGGAGCCTGTCAAGGGATGTCTCCATCCAGGGCTGATCAACGCCCTCTCCACGCCTGTTCTGTCCGATCCTTAGGGATAGCACATGGAGTCAGTCCCCCTCCCCGCCCCATGGCTGAGGTCTTCACAACTTGATGAACTACTGAAAATTGATTTATGCAGCGGCACACAGGAAATCATCTTCTCATGTGGGTTTATACAGTAAAGTAGCTGGTATCCATCACCGAGAGCCACAGGCCCTTATCAATCCTGACACTCAAAAAAAAAAAAAAATCCAGAAACCAAAAGGTTGCTTGGATTCTGTTTTATTTTTTTAATAACTCGGTTGATGGCAAAAATCTGACCTGCAGTGATGTAAGGCTATTTATTGTCTTTATTTTTCCCACTTAGTGTGACAGTCAGACATTTTTCTGCAGAAAAATTAATAGGCTTGATTATAGAACACTGCCCCAGACTCCACCGGGGGTATTATAGAATATACAGTATATGCAACCCATTTCCCTCCAAATATCCAAAGACACAGATCCCTAAATATATCTGAGCCCAAGGCTCCGAATGATGGACTGTGGACATGCATTTATTATTTCCACGGGACAGCTGTAATTACTCCTATTGTTCCCGTCAACCAAAAGATACAGAAAACGGGTGTTTGCCCATAACTGAGTGACTTTTTATTTCTCGCTGAAAAAAAAAATTCAATATATTGTCGAGAGCCAAGCAATAAATCAGCTTTCCTCTCTTTTTTACACAGTTGATCTTTCAAACATTTACTTCTAGCCAGTCCAGATTCCTACAGACTGTTCTCAAACAGAAGAACCCAGTTTTGAAAGCAAGGCCAGTGAGTATCTGCCGGGCCTCAGCACCAGGGATACCCCAGGCTGGGTGCAGAGGCGAAGCAGGGATGCTAAGGGTGAGATCTTCATCAACTACCCCCAAGGCCAAAGTCATCATTCTTTCTTTGTGGTGGTGGCTCACGGGGTGTCCTGCAGGGTCCCAGAGAGTGGCTGCTGACATTAGGCAGGACAGAAAATGTTGTGAACTTGGATGCCGAGCGTGCAAGGAAAATTAAAAGTTTCTTTGGGTAATTAGTAATGGCGGTCATTTCTGACAACGGATGGGTAATAAAGTGGCAGGGGACATCAGTAGCCTGGATGGCTGGCTGCCTGCTAGTGTTGGCTCCCTCAGAGGAGAACGCAACATATCATGTTTCTGAGTGTCCTCTGGGTCACAATGTTTGGTGTCCTTGACTCCTAAAGGTGTCTGTCTGAGCTTCGTCCCCCACCCTCTTTTCCTTTCCCTGTGTTGGAGCTGAGGCAGATGTGTTGGGGAACAGGTGTTCTGATCTCTGCTGTCTGCTTGCTATGCAAATGGAGACAAACCTCAGAGTCCCCCCCCCCACACACACACAAGTGTCCTCAGCTCACTCAGCGAGTGAGACCTCAGAATGGAGATGCTCACTAGCAAACTGACCAGCCACACCTCCGTACCGGAAATGCCATAATGACAGACAAGAAGAAGCACCTCACCCCCACCACCCCTGAATGTTTGTACCTCTGGCTATACTTCTGTTTGGCCTTGGCTTCTAATCCCCAAACCAATCAGTTCTGACTTCTCGGTAGCCATATACCATTCAAGCCCCTGAAGTACAGCCTGATAAGAACTGACTACATTTTGTAAGACTGATGGAGCAAAGCAAGCAGGGACAGCCATCCTGTTCAAGGCAGACGCGGAAGGCACAGGGGTGAGACACGCGGAAGGACAGCGCCCTGAACAAGGTCTTGCACCTAGGAGACGCATGACTAGGCAGGACCAGGCATACATGTGTTCTGAGGAGGTACAGCGGGGAGATGAAAGATGACCCACTAAATCTGTTACCTGCTCCACGCTGACAGACTCCCACAAGTTAGAAAAGGCCATGGGCAACACATCACTCAGGTCTTGGGATCTTACTATGACCTCAAGTGGCTACACCATCAGGTGCAAAAGCAAATTCTAGTCTTTTCCAGAACTTCTCTCATCTCTCCGGACTTTTACCATCCACGGCTCCTTCTATTCCACCAAGTAGACAAGTCACATGACATTGGGAACGGAGTTAAAGTCAGGTTCGGCTTTTTCATCAGTCAACGTCACTAAGTATCAGAGGCCTATTCTGGGGCTTACTACTCAGGACACAAAGGTTTGCCATGTGTGTTTCTCCACAGCCTCCATCAGAAGAGCTAGTGAGAGATTCTAGACCTCCGCTTGCTCGTCTTAAAAACTGCGGGCTGACAACACTGGCTGCACTTTACAGTTAGCCTGAGGAACACGGACGTGCCATGACGGGTCTCACACGAGACAGGTGTGCAACAGATATCAGATCTCCCTGCACTCATTTTTTTTTCTTGAATCTTTGCTCAGAACTGCCCTCCCCACCCCCACCCCACCTCGCTAAGTCTTTGCCTTTCATCTCGACTTTTCCACGGCCGACACATGTGTAAGATTCATGGACTGCTGATCTTTCTGGAGTGTCTGCCGACTAGTTTCCTGACATTCTGCAGCTGCAACAATCTTGAGGCTGCCCCTACTTACTGTGTGGTTGGACTGGATCTGTGTCTTACCTTGACCTAGCTCCTGGCCTCTCGTGATCTTTTTTACATTATTGTGCCATGTGACAGCCCTCACTGGAGGGTGATCAGAGGGATGGCATGACAGCCCGTGGTGGGCAAACCCAAGGGTCTACCTCCTTCCTCTGTGTGTCTCTCAGAGCAGGACCTCATGGTGCCAGCCTCTAGCCTACAGGGAGGGTTGTTGGGGCTCCACAGCCCTTTCTGCTTTCTACCCCTTAGTGCCAGTGTACAGCTTAAGAAAAGACCACAAGACCAAGATGAGAATGGCTTCAGTAACTAAATAGCCAAGGACAGGACAGACAGACAGAACAGAGAAAGCTGCTCTTCTTGAGGCAGTGCTTGGGGGAACCCGAGCCATCTCCATTGATGAAAAGAACTTGACTTTCCTCCCCATTTCTCTCCCTTCTTCTCCCTGTTCTTCCTAGGGTCTCTTGCTTTTGCCTTTTTCCGGTGTTTGGGGATGGAGCCCAGGACTTTGTACATGCTGGGTAAGTACTCCATCACTCGGCTCTATCCCCAGGTCTTTCTTTCAATGGCTTTTTCCTGGATGCTGCTTCTGGGGACTTAAGGGCCTATCCAAAGACATGGAAACCTTAGAAAGAGCTTTCCAGTTCGTGTGACAGACTTGAGTCCACAGTAAGTTACAGACTTGGACATTCCAAGAGCCGGGCTGGGGTCATCAGATGGGGACATCAAACTCAAGGCAGACTACTACACATCAGACATAAACGTGTATGCTCACTGATTCTGACGTGAGTTTATCTTATATCCAAAATGCATTCTATTGCAAGCAAATTATTTTTCTTATATTTGTATTTTACAAATGGCAAAACAAAAGCCTAGGGGACTTGGTAACATAAACATGGTCAGAGAGCTAGGGAGCAGAGCATGAGGGTCCTTATCAATCCAAGTGACCCCATGTCACAGGGCTCCTGGGGAAACCTACAAAGGTGCCTGCTCAGCATAGGCTGCCCAATACAGTTTCCTGAGTTAACCTGTTATCTTCCATTTTTTGATATCCAAAGTTAATTCCTTCCTGGACCAATACTCACTGTCACTCACTGTAGTGATATTTCATCTGTATTTTAATAAATAAAGCTTAACTGCAGTTCAGAGATTAAAAAACAGACACACTGGTCAGCCTTGCAGACCAGGAAGTGGTGACACACACCTTTAATCCCTGTAGCCACACTAGTTGCCATAGAAACCATGCAGCATTGGTGCGCCTTTAATCCCAGCCCCAGAGAGAAATATATGATGGGAGGAGACAGCTCTCAGACACAGCTCTCAGAGGAGAGGAGAGGAGAGGAGAGGAGAGGAGAGGGAGGATCGCCACATCAGACTAAGGTAGAGGGAAGAACCAGTGACTGGCTGTTTGCTTCTCTGACCTTCAGGTTGGCTTTATTTATTAAAATACAAATGGAATATCACTACAATTCATGGACAATGAAGAAGGATATCCTGGTGACTCTAAAGAATGTTAAGGGTCATCAGAGAACACAAGTTGTTGCTTCTATAGAGGCTAGGGACTTGGCTCTGTTGAAGCCATGTGTGTCTGAACTGCTCCTGAGGACCCCAGGAAGAGCGAGCTGTTAAATGGCTGAAAAACTTTTACAACTTTTTCCTTCTCCTTCTGGAGCTTGCATATAACCATCAAACCAATTTTCGCTGCTGTCAAATGGAGCTAGCATGGTGGACAGTTAGAAAAAGATGGTGAAGCCTTTATTTGCATTTACATCAACTTGTGCAAAAAAAAAAAAATCAGTAGTCCAGTGGAGGCAGAAGGTAGACTATCTGGAGTACAACCCACGATGTCAGATACTCTGTGTGATTTTTTTTTTCCCCTCTCTCACACATGCTTTTCAAGCACTGTACCTCTAGATCCCTCAACAGAACCCACCACAACCAATGTGCACAGTGTAGCATTCTGGTGAGATTTGCCTCTGCATTGTTAGTTACAACAATGAGTGGTGTATCTCGGGACCCTGGAAGACAGTAAGACTCCAGGTCACCACTGCTACTAAAAAGCAGGTGACTCCGGGAAGGGTCTTTTCTCCCGGGCTTTTGCTTTCTTACCCATTCCTATTCATGGGAGAATTAGCAATGGCTGCTGAAAAGGCAAGATGGACAAGAGAAAAGTGAACATTCTTGTAAGTCACAGACGGTCACATCAAAGGGAGGTTTGTTTCCATCCCTCTTTGGGCTGTATATTAAGAGCACGGGCCCAGTAGGGCCCAAACTTAGGGAGAACAGAATCGGGGTTGTTGCAGAATTGATTCCACTGCATTTAACAAAGGTATGCATGCGGAAAGTGTGGCTCTGTAACAACAGACAGACAGAAAAGAACCGAAGAGAAGTCAGTACCTGAGATACGAGACTGAGTGAGGACCAGGAAAGAATTCTGGGGCCCACACAGAGGATGGCAGAGTAGACTCCAGGATAACTAAGAAAGGACATTCCTGTCCACCAGGGGACTCTAGGACTCAGTCTGAAAAAAAAAGGAAGAACATTCAAACTAGTCAACATCCAGAATTGTCCCATCAACAAAAAGATGAAGAAAATGTTTTATAAATAGATAACGGAGTTTTATTCAACCATAAATGAAAGTGAAATAATGCCACTGCAAGAGAATCGGATGGATCTGGATGTTGTGATGCTGCTAAGTGAAGCAAGACATGCTATCACAAAAGAGACAAATATCACACTTGATTCCATATGCGGAATCTCTCTCCGTGTGTGTGTGTGTGTGTGTGTGTGTGTGTGTGTGT
>NC_022023.1:3667534-3669883 GCF_000317375.1 Microtus ochrogaster
AGAGAGAGAGAGAGAGAGAGAGAGAGAGAGAGAGAGAGAGGGGATGAGAACCATTCAGGGCAGAGAAGGAACCAGCCAGTGGTAATGAGAAGAGAACAAGAGAGGGTGACTGGAGGGTAAAGATGAAGGAAGTACAAGGCTATTCAAGTCTACAAATATCACAATGAAATCCATTATTTTGTACAGTCCTTTTTAAAATGACTAAAACGTCTTTTCTAAAGGAGAAGCAAGACTCAGCCAAGTGGAAGGCTTTCCTCTTGGAGCTGACAGCACAGCCATCCCACAGAAGCCCGAGTAGGATGATGTACAGAGAGACACAGGCAAGTTTAGTATGGGGGCTTCACAAGGACAGTCACCAACCTCTGAGAAGAGATAGGGTGTGTGGGGATGTAGCTACCCTGCATGGTTTCCTAGAGGCAGAAACACAGAGACAGCCTTGTGTGTCCCCAACCAAAAAAACACTCTGCCATTCTTACTGGGATTTGCTGGAAATTTCCTGAAGGCCAACCAGTCCCAAACAATGGAACGAGAGTTCTGACTGTTCCAGCAAATGGGAATCGAGGGGTTCCGTATTTTCCGTATTCTTCCCCGAGGAGCGAGCATCAATTGAAATGAGAAGTCGGTCTGCATATTTACATCTTATTTTCCTCTCCCTTGAAACATTCCCCAACAAGGGCTGATCTGCTAAGAAGGCAAAGAAAAAACTTGCAATCCCTGCTACCAGAGCCAAGGATGGGAGACTGCTGGGGGGGGGGGGGAGCGGCTGCTTTCTGCTGTCAGGCTAACAAAGCCTTTGATATTTTACAGTGTGAGAGGGAGCCCAGAGTCGGGAGACAACCTAGAGAGATCCCGTTCAGCATGCTAGGATGAGATTCCCTGATAAAGACAGCCGGAACTATCAGCAGCCTGACTAACAGAAGCTTGCTAATTTGATAAACCTAAGGCACACACATCGCAGCATCGCACACCAAAGGGGAAGGACATGGAAATGTGGGTTGGAAGAGACAGACAGAGTCAAACTGGGCGGTCCTACTTGCCCTGATTGAATTACTATGACCTTAGGGCAAGCCATCCAAACTCTGTAAGTTCCTTTGTCTGTCAAGAGTAGGTGATAAAACCTTCCTTGTTTTGGTTGTGAGGATTAATTGGAATTGTGTGTGGAAAGGGCCCAGCAAAGTTCCCGACTGCAACCTGCCTTCAATAAGTGGTAATTATTATTATCTCATTAGCCCAAACTCCACCCAAGGCAGTCACCCTTCTAGAAACAGAAGGCAAACTGAGAGCTAGCAGGTCACTTCCTGAATACATATTTGTTGGCTGGTTCTGTAATTAGTTGGCTACCTACCCAGGAGGCATACTTGTCTACACACACACTCCAGGAAGATTTCTCAAGACTTCTGGAGGAAGGAGCTGCCTTATCAACCAGACCACACAGACCACACCTCTCTGCACTGATTGACAGTTAATGGTTAAATCCCCAGCACAGAGCCAGACCTTGCATGGTTCTTCTCCAATCGTTGCTATGTTTTCTTAGCTACTTATTTTTTTTTTAAACCACACAGATTCTTTTTGAAGAACTTCCCAGAACACTGCATAACCATGAAACAAATAGCTTCTAACTTCAGAGCACTGTGAACCTGGTGATCTCCATGCACTTGGGGCAGAGCTCATCTAAGCCGGCACCTCACCACACAGGGCTGGAAATTGCTACTGTCTCCAAGGTCCCTTTTTCTCCATTTCTTCCCGTGACTTGGGCTTTGGTTTCACCATTGTAATCTGGTGCAGTCAAGATCAACCACATTGCAGCATACTTTGGCAATGAACTGAAATTGATAGTCCACTGTTCAAATTCTAGCTTCCAGCCTCAGTTTCCCCATGAACAAAATGGAGATGATAACCATACCCACCTTATAGGACCAAAGTGGACAGGGGACAATGCATGCCGATGCTTAGCACAGGGCCTGGCACAGAGTAAACACAGAGTGGAAGTTGTTTACAGTCATTTTTCTCCAATCACATCTGTCCCCCTGCCGTTTAGGACACTGTTTGGCACTTTTCCATTTAAAGAATGCTCCACAATTTACCCTCAGGTCTAGACTCTGCAGTCCTGAATGTTATGCCCAAGGTATCATGCAGGGGGCACTTTACCCAAGGTAGATTTAAAGGAACTCTTAATATGCCAGACCTCACCTCAGAGGAGCTTTGATAGGCATTGGTGAAGTCTTTAATTGTGAAAACTTAGAACAATTTAAAATACTGATTTAAAAGTCATTGACTGGTAAATTAAAAATCATAGTGAGGGGACATCCAGAAGAAGTAAAAGCAAGTGATTCCTAGATGAGATATATA
>NC_022023.1:3669983-3704090 GCF_000317375.1 Microtus ochrogaster
AGAGAGAGAGAGAGAGAGAGAGAGAGAGAGAGAGAGAGAGATTAATTTAATGCCTGGCTCCTGTGTTAAGGATCTTCCCCAGCCCCTCCTTCCCTGAGAAACTACGCATGCATGGAGGTGTTACTTGTGTAGGCCTTGTGCTAAGCACTGGAAAAAGGTCACAGGTAAGTCAAGCGTGCTTCTGCCCTCTCAGAGCTCACATTCTAGGGGCACAGATGTACACAAAGACCACAAGTCCTCCAACCAAGAAAGGACAAGCCGGAGCTTCAGACCCCATGTGGGACATCAAGAAGCAAAAGGTATTTTCCAAACAGAGTAACACCAATATGGAGCGCTTTTCAGCCATTTTTATTATATAGTTTTGCTGGTTATAAAACTAACACACAACCGTCAAAGAACACTGGGAAAGCTCGTTATCAGAAAACTAAAACAGTAACCATTTTCTTACCCCTAGAGGAAACGACAGATACATTCCAGAGCGTTCCTCTATTAATCTTCCAACCAGCAAATTTCACCAGTCTATGTACAACGAGAAAGACCTTCTTGTTCCATTAACATTAAACATAAGCATTTTACACCGAGGTCAGTCTGAAAAAAAACCCTGAATCTTTGCTTTGGTAACCAAGCCCAGGAGCTGAAGAACCAGCGCTGGCCTCAAGAAGGAACTGATGTTGACTTGGATGTTGCTGAGCAAGTTGCATCCGAGGTGCCCACAGGGCATCATCCCAACTAAGGACGGGGCCTGGAGACCTTGCAGAGCTGGATTCAGTACTCAGGAGACAGTTCAGGCCTACAGAGTTCTCAGCACACAGGCAGTGGTTGACGCCATGGGAGTGGAGGATGTCCCACAGGGAGGGTGTGCAGGGTGAGCGGAGAGATGACCAGGGTAAGGCCCCTGCCCTCTAGAAGCTCACAGTCTAGTTGTGTTCAAGTACAAGTCATTGACCCCCAGCTAGATTGTAAGCTCCTTGAGGGCAGTCACCACTTCCAACACAGCTGTCCCTCGTCAACCAAGGGGGCTAGGTTTCTGTAAAGCCCTGGCACAGGAGCGGTCAGGCTTGAGGAACGGACCTTATTTGGGAAAAAACAGGGTTAGGGGAGCCAAGTCACCAATGAATTTCTGAAGTCATACTTTTACATTGATAGAAAATTGACAAAGACAGCATACTAAAAACATTAAAAATCTGTGAAAAAAATCATCAACACATCAACATATATTAACAGCATACACTTCACGAGTAATTTTCATTGACTGTCCATTTAATAGATCTCTCTTCATAACTGTAACAATATGTATCTGAAATCATTGTTTTTGTACTCTGGAGAGAAATATAACCGCTAAGAATCATTTCTATCAGTGTGGTTTCCCACATAACTGGTCAGGGCATTCTGTTTTATTGTTCTCATCTTTAATTTTTTTTTTCTTGAGGTACTAGGGATTGAACCGAGGACCTCATAAGAATTAGGTAAATGCTCTACCACTTGAGTGGCACTCCTATCCCAGTACTAGACATCACTGGCTTTTATGACGCTAGTCTATTGACTCTAGTCTGTCTCTTTGTCCCACATACAAATACAAACGCTTGCCCACGTCCTGGCAGACAGGATCCCTGCTGAGGTCCGACCTGCCACTAACATCTTTCTCTCTCTTCACAGATACTTTCCTCCTCCGTTCTGCAGCCCATCTACTTTGGGAAAAGTAGCTTCACACCCCAAGGGAAGAGGCAGACTCCTCCCTAACTTGGATCCTCTGTAGCTTCTCCGAGAATGTATGAGGGTGGAGCTATCAATGTTACAGCTGAATGGCATTCGTTTTGAAGGCTTAATGCATTCTTCGCTTGCTAGCTTGGGGTGAATGCTTAAAGAACTGCCGTTGAACTTAGCAATTTCCCAGTCCAAAGTAAAGGCTGTGGATTATTTTCCCTCTCTCCGCTCTCACTGCTCCAAATGAATATTAAACCTTCACCTAGCACAGACATGGAAATACTTGTAGGCACATTTAATTTTCCCGTCTGGCAGGTCACGACAACAAGAAACAGCTAATAGATGCAATCTATCTGCATGCAGGAAGGCAGTGTTGAGTTCCACATGGCGTGCTGTCAATAGTCAAGGGATACGGCCCTTTAGTGAAGAAATTCTCCATCTTTTCCAGCTCTTGGACCACCTGAATAAACCCAAAGACCTGCAAACCATTGGTTCCCATAGAATATTTACGACCCAAACTTGTCACCAGGACTAAGTGGGAGGACAAACATTGCTGGATAAGACATCAGAATGACAATGCCTTTTCAATGAAGGAATCGGGTGCATGTGTGCAACCCTTTACAGTCTACAGGATATTTCCACACACATTTTATTGCACTATTTCTTCACAGCACCCCCTTGGAGGTATTCAGGGGAGGTATTGATTGATATCTCCATTTTGCAAATGCAGAAACTGAGGCTTACCCTAAGGAAGAAGTGGTCAGAGGAGGACGTTTACCCCACCAATGCTCTGTTTCCTGTCGACTCACAAGAGGAAAAGGAAAAATGAATTGGGATGCCATTCCATCACCATGGAATTGCCAGCGTCCCACAGGCAGTCCCTGGACTTCCAATCTCCCTCATCCACAGCACTCTCTCCCCTGCTCCACTGGACGCCCTCTAGTGGCCATCCAGGCTACCCACAATCATACAGAAGTATTGTGGGTAGCAGAAGCGACACTGGACACCACTCAAATGTACACCCACCCCCCCACCCCACCCCCCCCGCACATCTCATTGTCTCCCAACCCAGCTTTTGTGCCTCCTGTCTAGCAAATGAGGTGAATTGTATACAAATAAGGTGGATTGTATAAAAAAAAGAAATTCTCTTAGCTCCAAGGCTTGAAAGTGGAAGAGTCTCCCTGAAGTCTACCAAACTTTTGATAAGTAGCAGGCTTAAAATTTGAATGCAGCTTGGTCAGTGCCAGCTTTTTGAGTTACTTCCCTACCTGCCTCTCTGCTTCTAAGGAGCAGACCAGGGTCACAAGGTCCAGAAGTCTCCCATTTGGGAAGCTACCAAACGCTCATCACAGGTACCTTTTGGAGAAGTACAAACAGGCCCGGCAAGACACTGACCTTGACCAGGGTCATACGCCCACAGTGACAGAACCAGGATCTGAACTCGTGGATGCTTGATCAGCGAGAGAACTTGATTTTATTTTCTGGACAGAAACAACCCCAAGAGCCATGAAACCTCTCGCTAGCTTACCAACCAGGTCTGCTCTGTTTTAGTTCCTCCCTCCCTCCGCTCTGTCCCACCACGATTCGGGGAAAGGGGCCACCCTAACAGGGGTCCTCATAGGCACTAAAGCAGATCACGTGACATTGTAGTTAAGCTTCTCCCGGCAAAACCTCCTTCCTGAGAGAAAAAGTCTTTTCTTAAATGAATTCACCGAGAAGTTCCAACTCCAGAAAACCACAAACTTCCCACACCAAGGGCGTGGGGATGGGTCTACTCTTACTTCACAAGATCTTTGACCTGGATGCTGAGCTCCAAGCAGAGGAGTAAATTAACTTTCATCTCGATTTTTAACAGAGGTTCCAGAAATGACACTCGGTACCACAGACACAACGGGCACACATGGTCTCACCAACTTTCCCAATGAGCTCAAGATAAATGAGGTCTCGGGAGGCATTTGTAGATGAAACTGGTCCTCTTGCTGCCCAACCTGAGCATCCAGGCACTCAGCAGAGCGCACGGGTCAGGCATGTGTGAGCGCCCGTTTCCACCGCGGATCCCACGCACCTGCACTTATACAACGGCTGGGGGTAGGGAGTGGCTTCAAAATTACATCTTTACGGCTCCAGCCTTTCTCTTCTGGGTACCGGGGGTTGAACCTGGGACATCATATATGCTAGGCAAGCACTCTGCAACTGTACTGTGTGCTCAGTTCTCCATATCTATCCACCTCTTGGGGACAGGAGTTAGCTACGTTGACCAAGTAAGCCTTGAACTTGATCCGCCTCCCTCAGACCTCTGAGTAGCTGGCATTTCAAGCCTGTGCCACCAGGTCTGGATATATATCGCTACGCCTCCCAAATTTATAATAGGGAAAGCAGCAAAAATAAAAATGAAAATGTCCACCCGTTACTAAATAATGGAGCCACTTGTTGAGAGCTGGGTGACAGGCAAGCACCCCAATAGGTATCTCTTATGAATCCCTTGATTCCATGTTCTCAACAACCCAGGAGACAGGTACCCTTTCATATTTTTCAGGGAGGAAATTGAGGATCAAGGTTAAGCACTTGTCTGATCACACATTAGTAATGACAGAAGCAAAAGTGAAATTTGGTCCATCTAGCGGATGCCTGTGCTTTGGGAGGGGGAGGAAAGCCCAATAGATGCCGTTAACTGTCAAATAAAAATGGTAGAAAATATCACAGACATTTTTAACAGATATGATTACTTCAGCAGAAACAGCCACTGTTAACATTCACAGGTATGGTTCACTCATCTGCTTGACTTTGAGGACTGCCTGGTCTACACCAGGGTAGGGCTATACGGTAAGACCCTGTAGCAATAGAGGAGAAGGAGGGACAGAACAGATAGATCGAGATTTGATTCCTAGCATCCACATGCTCACTAACAATCACATGTAACTCCACTCCCAAGGGATCTAGTCCCTTCTGCAGCATCCAAAGGCACTGCGGGCACAGACATAACTATATGCTTAATAATTACACACAGGAAAATTAATCTATCCTTTGAATTATACATGTGATTTGTAGGTTGCTTTCTTCTTTTGCAATACGCCTTGAACATGTCCTCACATCTTACAGTTTCCCCCCACACCCCTTATTGAACAGCTGTATATATAATATTCTGCATCTGAGATGCCATAGCTAACGCTTCTCATGGGGCAGGGGAATCATTCCCAGCCCCTGGGTATGGACATAGTGCAGAGGTCATCTCTGCCCACCTACTTCCTCTCCACCTGCATCATATCCTACAAAGCTTTGGACTTGAGACATTCTCAAGTTCCTTATCTAGAACCTTGACTAGGCAAGAGCATCTCCTAGGGGAGTTTCTAGAATACTCACACAGCCCACTACAGAGCAAGCAGAATCTCCAGTGGGAATGGGATGGAGTGGGGTACATGCTTTGGTGACTCTAAATACAGATGCCAGTACTGATGACCAGCCCTGTCCCTTCTTCTGGCTTGGCTATACAGATGAGCCATCTCAGTGGAAGAGAGGGCCTGTAGTAAGAACAGCCAGCAGAGCCTACGGCCTGCAGACAATCTCATAGACGCTCCTTCCAGTGTCTTGACCTCAGACACACCCACAGGCTTCCTGCACTGTTACTAACCTAGTATTGCTTCGATTCCATTGGCTGCCCCTTGAATCAATCTATTTAAGAAGGAAAATGCATCCCATTACGGTCATCTAAGAGACATCATCTTGTGGACAGAAAGAAAAGCTTATGCACAAATGCCAGGAAAACCCAGTGGATACTGTGGCTTCCTAAGCCAGACTCAGGCCTTTGTTAAACAGGGAGCCGAGCGAGCGTCACTGAGGTATTAAATATCTACCAGTGCCAAGATCCGGCTCTGTCCTCGACTAAATTACAAAGAGGGAAGAGGAACCGAAACCGACGTTATCACCATGTGAGTCACTGGCATTTAACACCGTGCTTAGGTACCCCACACAGCCATCTGGTACTGTCCCCGGTGGAAAACACTCACGGCCCAACCTTCTCCATTTACATGGGAATAAAAGATCCCTAGAGGCTATGGTATAAAAACTTTGCTAGATCTAAGTCTAGCAGCAAAACTGAGCCAAGATCTCAAACCTCCTGTGAGCCTGTCTCATTTGATGGCTCTTGGATTTGTTTTTCAACTTTGGGCAGTGGCATATGCCAGAAGAGAAACAGAGTTAATTTTGGTATTTGTTTATGAGATCTCAAAGTCTATTATGACAGCAGAACTCGGCCTGTGAGCCGGTCTATGGTCATTTTCTTGAATGTTGGTTGATGGGGGAGAGCCGCTGTAGGGGTGCCATCACTGGGCAGGTAGCAAGCCAATAAGCAGCCTTCCTTCACACGCTCTACTTTAAGCTGCTGCCTGGGGTTCCTGCCTTGACTTCTGACACCAATCGCCTGCAACCTGGAAGCCAACTAAACTCTTCCTTTCTCCAGTTGCTTTTGGCCAAGGCATCTGTCACAGCAACAGAAATCAAGCTAGGATGGAAGGGTATGGACAATTTTCAAGGTGTTGATTAGGTTGGGGTACAGCTCAGTGGGGGAACAAACACCTGCTTAGCATATGCGACATTCTGGGTCCCTCCTCCAGCACTTCAGAAAAAAGTAAATCAAACCATTTGCTAGTTTAGCTATCCTTAGCAAGAACTAGCATAGCCACATTAATCATTTAATGGTTAGCAACTAGCTGATATTTATTGGGTACTTACAATATACTTGGCACTGTGCTAAACCCCTTCGTAGACACTAACCCACTTAATCCTCACATGAACTCTATAAAGGATCATTACTATCTGCAGCACACAGAACTGGGAACCAAGGTTGACACTGAGGTGCAGCAGTTTTTTTCCAAATCACACAGGCTTGGTGCCTCGATAGCAACCCAGACAGCTGGCTACAAGGTAAAATCTGATCAAACTCTGAAAGGCATATTCACAAGAATGGAAAACAAAAGTTCACTGAGGTCTCCTTTTATTTTTATTTTACTTGAATTATAGCCCTATGGGGAGGGGCAACGTAAAAGCTACAACAGCTTAACGAATAGTTTATCCATCGATCAGCATAATGGGTGTGGCTGTGTTCCCCAAACACCACTGTGTGTTGGAATCACCTAGGAGGCTTGTTAGGACAGAGACTGGAGAGACTAGCCCCTGATTCTCACTCAGCAGGTCTAGGGTGGGGCCCATGGACTAACATTTCCACGGGTTCCCAGGTGGGAATGCGCCTTGCTTGAGACCACACATTGAGAGACACCAGGTTACGGGTTCATGTGCTGGAGTGGTAGATAGGCCTCATCAAGATCTTGTCTGCTTTTTGTGTGACTTTCAGCGAGTCACAGAGTCTGATCTCAGCTTTAAAGGAGAAAATGCCATCAGCTAAAGCCCACTGAAGTGTGCATTGCATGAGGTTATGTATATAACCTGCCAAATGCCTACTGTAGAATAGGTATTCAAAAAGTGGCTTCTAATAACACTGATTAGTGATCCACAGAGAAAATTCATGTTTTTTTGCCACCGACTGCCTCAACAGAAAGAGAAAGAAGTACATTGACCCTTTGGTTCGATTAGGGACAACTCATCCCAAATAATCTCTCTCTCTCCTTATCTCTCTCTCTCTCTCTCTCTCTCTCTGTCTCTCTCTCTCTCTCTCTCTCTGAGACACATACACACACACATACATGAGTTTTACATATCGCAGGCTATCCTCAAAGCCGGATACTTAATCTGCGATAAGAAACTTCTAATCTTCCTGTCTCTATTATCAAGTGCTGGATTTTCAGGCATGCACCTCCATGCCCATCTGAAGCAGTGTTGGGGACTTTACTTGGGGCTTTGTGCGGCTAAGCAGGCACTCTACCGACTGAGTGACACCCCAACCTGTGTCTACTTTTTTTATGCAGAAAAAAAATGTTAGAAAATGGTGGTAGGTGAAAAAGAAAGGCAATAGTGATGGGAAGCCCACTGGAGCCAAAGCCAGTGGATTAGACAGGGGTGTTTTTCCCAGCACTTAGCCTTGCTGGAGGAGCATGGCCTGCTGGGAAAGGACTTACAGGCCAAACTGAGGTGCTTGATAGAATCTGGTTTGTTTGAAGCTCACTACAGAACAATCATTATAAAATAGCAGTTTAATTGCATGGGGTTTTAAAAGTACTTTGTTCTTAAATGGAATAAATGGGAAGTATCTACCAATCCCTTTGGCCTTTCTTTGCCTAATTTGCAAACTGTTATCTGTGAGGGATAAAGGTGTGTGTGTGTGTGTGTGTGTGTGTGTGTGTGTGTGTGTGTGTGTGTTGGCACGGGCCTCACAAGCGTGTGTGTGCATGTATATGATCGTGGTATTTTTAAAACAAGCCACACAGACAAATCTTTTATGAGCCTCTCTTCCTGAAAACGCAGAACGTCTGAATGCCAAGGCTAGAACTTGATGCTGGGACTTAAATAGTTGCATGGTACCGCAGTGGGGGTACCTGGGTCTATCGCAGAGTTTCCTGAGAGTACTTAGAACATTTAAAGGTTCGGGTGTGACTCAAGGGAGCATTTCTAAGGCTATCTGAGGTGTGTAGCTGAAGGAAAGCGGTCATCACTTGAAGTGAAGTCTTGCCTTCTCCGAGCCTCCTTCAACTAAGTGGCAATAGAATAGCCTGTGTGGTGGGTGTGCAGCCAGCACTGTGGGCTGAGATACAGAGTTCCTGGTACATGGAATGCATTTAACAAGAGTGAGTTGCTCTCACTCCCCATTTCTTTCTCTTGCCACCTTCAAAGCCCTTAGATTTCCATAGTTATGTTCCAGGCTCTACAGAGAGGTGAGTCTCTCAGTATCTCTCCCACGCAGACACAGAGAGAGAGATACATACAGACTTACAGTCTCACATACATACAAACAGACATGGGCACACAGGCACATACAGATACAGACAGACAGACAGACACACACACACTGCTGCCCTATAAGCCCACGACTCCTATTCCATACAGAGTACTTCTAGACTCACTGTGGTCCTTACAACCAGGCACTTAGCCATTTCACACATACTGGAAGTGAAACCCAGTGGAGAGGCTGAAGGTCTCAGTGCTCAGGTCACAGGTTTGCAGAGTCCTGGGTTGTTCACAGACCTTCTGCCTTCACTGGGCTCCCAGTGAAGTCCAGAACCCACAGTGGTGCCAACACTGTAACACCCAAACAACCTGCTGAAGGTCACAGCAGAACCCCACTGTGTTGAATGGCTTCACTCTTGCTTGGCTTGATGATAATTCATGCTCTGCCCAGGCACTTCCAGGTAGGTACAGCTAGCCTGCCTATCTTACAGCTGAGACTCTCCTGAGCATAAACTGGGTTCTGGCTCGCTGGTGCCTTCTGGCTCTGCCTCCTGTTTCCCCTCCCTTCTGATCTGGCAGTGTTCCTGTCTCCTTTGGGACTCCCACGGCAACCTTTCTCTCTCCTAGTTTCCCCATCCACCAAAGGGTAGAAGGTAAGAGCAGCTCCTAGGTTGCATCCCCCCCCCCCCATCTCATCAGCAGGTCACGATAGAGCTCAGAGAAAAGATGCTCAGCTGAGTTAGCGCTCACCTCCGGAAGGCTGCTCTATCGACGGCCCTGTTTCAGCTCTGTTAACGTGTAAAGACAAGCACTGGGCAGCAGTTCAAACCACCAAACAACATGGTTAAACACCACCAACTGCTCCCTGTCAAGAGAGAGGTCCACAGCAGGAGGAGCTGAGATCTCAGTTTCCACTTGGCAGAGGAGCCCGGCAGGGCCTGATGTGGCTCGGCCACCACCACGCAGACCTCCTTCTTGTTGGGTTGAGATCCTCAGCTCTCAGGGGCCAAGTCATGAAAAAAAAAGATGGTAGCCTGTGGATAGGCACCATAACAGCCCAGGAGCCCCGAAGACCCTGAGAAAGGACAGAGACTTCTCAGTCCTTTTAATGTTTTTCAGCTCATTTGAGCCCCAGGACATTCTAGCAGTCTGCCAGAAGGAAAGGTTAACCAACAGGGTGAGAAATGACAACCCGGAGATGTTTAGCTCCCTCAGAACGGTCAAGCTAAGGGACAAGCCCTCTGTTCCCCAGGAACCCAGGACAGCCTTAGCAATGACGCTAGGAAGAGGCTCCGAGTCCAGCGGTTATCAGTGATTCCCCTGACTGTGGAGCATCCATTCCCTTCTTCTGCACAAAGCGAGGTGACTTGTGTCCAATGACGTGAGACAGTCACCCCACATGTCCAAACCTAAGTCTCTTCATATGTGATGTAAGAAAACAGGAGACCTTATCCACTGGGCTTTCAAGAAAATAAAGTGAATTATTTACAAAGTGATTTTAAAATGCCCCAAGGCACCATAAACACTCGTGAGCATTAACTGAGTAGATACTATACCTTCCAACTGCTTCCTAGAGCAAACCTCTTAGGAAACACATTCATTATCCTATCTTCCTGCATTCAGTTTTTTGTTTTTTTTTTTTTTTTTTGCTTCTCCCCTGTATCCCTAGACTTTTCTGCCTGATCACAGTGTGGAGAACTCTGGGTCACTGGGGCACAGTGGGTCATCACAGAACAAAGGCCAGGCCAGAGAACGACAGGCTCTAAATATTGCCTACCCAGCATCTTAGTGATGTGATAGCAACCGTGGATCACCTAATCAGATGATGGGGGTGGGGTATGTAGGTCTCGTCATTCTCAAAGTGCTACCATTTAAAAAATAAAATAAAATAAGAAGCAGCAAAAAGAGGTCACAATAAACACACACACACACACACACACACACACACACGCACAGTTTGAGCATTTTAGAACACACGGAGGCTGCCCTAGCTCTGGTCCTATTATACACTGGGCTCTCAAACCTCCTGGCAATGGGTCCTGCTCTTGAGATGATGCTAGGCTCACACACCAGGCTCCTCTCAGCTCCTCAGGCAGCTCTCACCTTCCTGAGAAACTAGCCACTGATTCCAGGCCTCTGGTTTGCTGCTCCTCAGGAGCCGCAGCCTTTGGGCAAGGAGCTGGATGGTTCTGCCTCTGCCTGCTCTACGAGCCTCTCTATCCCAGCACAGGGACTCCGGTCCTTCCTGTTGACTGGTATGTGTACGTCAGCGGAAAGGCGTGTGTGTTGCCATGAGACCTTACTGGCCAGCCCCTAGCAGCTGCCTCAGCTGGAGAGGGCCGGCTCACTCCAATTTGGAGATGATTTTAGCTCATGAAAACTGCTTATTAGGAATGTTGGTTCAACATACCAACTGAATGTAATGCATAAATCATGTTTGGATCCTAGTTTAGGGAGCAAATAAAGAAACCGTGAAGACATGTTTGCACCATCAGGGCACTGTGATGTGAACTGGAAATCTGAAGGCTATTTACGGTGTTATTAGTTTTCTTTTCTTTCTTTCTTTTTTTTTTTTTGAGGTATAAGCAGCATATTGTGTGGACATAAAAAATGTCTTAGCTCTCTGTGCACACAGAGACCTGTATTCACAGAATGAAGAAGAGGATACACATGTTCACGTGTGTCATACATGCACATGGATAAAGCATACACCGAAGATATTTTAAGTAAAAGGAAGATTAAATCCTTGGGGCCCTGCACAGACTTTATTCACACACCCTTTATACGAAGAACTGAACAAAGCAATACATTTATCCCCATGACTCAAAATTCAACTTGCCTTTCTCTCAAAGTAGGAAAGCCTTTAGTTCCTGGTCGTGCACCTCTTCTTGAGTAGTCACAGACACAGGCCGGCAAACACTCACATGTGCGCACCCTTGCACTAGAAGGCACTTTCTTCAAGCCGAAGCCCGAAGAGAAAATTCAGAAGAGTTTTTACAGAGCCATGGCAGCCTGGGTCAGTCTCCATTCCAGACTGTGCTGGAAGACTGAGGTTCAAACTTTGCCAGTGTGTGTTTTCCCCTCTTTCTTCCTTCCTCCCTCCTTCCCTCCCTTCCTTTCTTCCTAAGGCACGTGGGTATTTTAGCTGCATGTATGTATCTGTACCACGTGCATGCCTTGTGCCTGAGAAGGTCAGAAGAAAGCATGGCCGCTCCTGGATCCGGAGTTACACACATTATGAGTCATGGTGTAGGGCCTGGAGTGTAGAGACTGAGCCCACCTCCTCTGCAGGAACAGCAAGTGCTCTTAACTGCTACTGAGCTTCACTCTGGCCTTTGTGTGGCTGTTTTCGAGAGACCATTGAACAGATCCAAGTGTCACTTCCTCCAGTATCACCCGGGGATCGAAATGAACTGACTGAGAATCCCACAAGGGTAACATGAGCACCAGGAGAAAGAACGGCTGTGAAGATGCTGGGTCAACATTTTCTGACACTACCTGTGATTCCAGCACGGAAGACTGCCGCTGGATGTGCTGGTGCAAGCTTTTAATCCTGGCACTCGTGAGACAGAGGCAGACAGGTCTCTGTAAATCTCTAAAGCAAGCCTGATCTACACAGTGAACTTCAGGCCACCAGAACTACATAGCGAGACAATCTCTCAAAAAGCAAAACAAAATACAACAAACTAATAAACAACACAAGATAGACAAACAGAAACCCTCAAAATAAAAAAAAAAAACTAAACAACAAAAACTAAGCCTTAAAAACTAACCCTCAGACGTAGGGGTATGGGTGAGTATCCATTTTTTGACTAAAGATTCCTATGGTGGCCATCTTCTGAAACCGGACTCCAAGAATGTGTCACTCAGAGCTGCCTGCTGTTAATCACAGAACTCTCCAGCCTCCCCCCACATGGCCATGGCAGTAAAGATCATCTGGATTCCAGTTATTTTAAGCAAGAATTAGTAAAGTCATCTTATACAAATGGATCTGAAGCTTGGCAGAGGCAGAATGGCTCAAAAGAGACATGGAACTCAACCACACAACCAGGCTTGGGTCATGGGTAAAGAATGCCAAACTTGTGGCTGGAAGTCTCCTGAGCACCTTGTGACTTTAGACAGGGGCGGACAGCCTCATTCATGCAGAAACCGAATGTATTTAGCCAAGGTTTCATCTGGCCTTGCCACAGGCCAATTGGTGAGAAACAGCCTGGCCTGGGGGGTGGGGTTCTCGACATGAGTGGGGACGGGAAATTTGCTTCACTCCCGACCCCATCACTTTATAAACCGTGCTTCCCCAGACAGCTTCATATTCATAAAATCATGATGTTTCTGGGTATGGTTGCATTTGTCTGTAATCCTCTCAATCAGGAGAATAAGGCAGAAAAACGAGGAGTTCAAGGCCAGCCTGGGCTACATAGCAAGACTCTCCTAAAAAATTACTAGAAATGGAAGAAGATAGGTTAGATTAAGGCTGCTCCAGTCCTGACCCATTCTAAGTTTCTATGATTATTCTTCTCCTTGGAGAAGCCCTCCTAATCTAAAAAGAAAAAGAAAAGAAAAGGAAAGAAAAAAATGCTGCCGCAACTGGTATCTGTGAAAATCACGCACATTTAACCAAACAAAGAGAGCAAATAGCCCCCGGAGCACTTCAGATGTTCCCGTGACTATGAAGGAAGAACATACATTGCAGCTTCCATCTAGATGATTCACAGGAAGTCGTCCATTGGCGGGTGATGAGGGATAAACGAGTCATCTACAGAGCTTATCAACAACAATACTAGCATCTACAGACCTTAGTAATAAGCAATACTAACATTATAACACCACCATTGGCGGTGGGCATCTGATACAGGCTGAATTCTATGCTAAGAGCTTTGGGTGTAAGTCAAAGATCACAGCCATGGGGTGCTGTGTGAACCCGTCACCCCTGTTTTACAGCTCAGAGAGCTTCGAAACCATGTCCAGGGTGCCAGAGTGCAGTCAGTCACTGTGGTTGGATCTGTGCTGCTCTGTCATCTGGCAAACAAATTTCAGTTTGTATACATTATGTTTCCTTCATCTTCAACGTCAGATTTTGGAAAATATCACGAAGCTATATTTGAAAGACAACAAACCATTCCATATCTAAATCGCACAGCTTGGGTTCTGATGCGGATGTACCACTTGTGATACATCAGAACCTCAGGGGAGGACATAGGCATCACTCTCTGCCTCCCTGCCTCCTTTCCTAATCGCTCCAGGCTCTCCCCAACCACTGAACTACTAGGTTGGGACTGGACTGTTCTAATACACGCAGGGCTCTGACCAGGTGGAGCTGCATGGTATATATTCTTTTTTATCTGGCTTTCCTACCCGCTGTAGCTATTCTGAGACGAAGTCATTCTATTGGGATTATTAAATAAAGAGAACCCAAAGAAAAACATATAGGCATCCTCCTGAATATTAACCTTCATCAGGCAATGAAAGGAGACAGAGACCCACATCGGAGCACTGGACAGAAATCTCATGGTCCAAATCAGGAGCAGAAAGAGAGAGCACGAGCAAGGAACTCAGGACCACGAGGGGTGCACCCACACACTGAGACATGGGGATGTTCTATCGGGAACTCACCAAGGCCAGCAGGCCTGGGTCTGAAAAAGCCTGGGATAAAACCGGACTCGCTGAACATAGCGGACAATGAGGTCTACTGAGAACTCAAGATAATGGCAATGGGTTTTTGATCCCACTGCATGTACTGGCTTTGTGGGAGCCTAGGCAGTTTGGATGCTCACCTTACTAGACCTGGATGGAGGTGGGTGGTCCTTGGACTTCCCACAGGGCAGGGAACCCTGATTGGTCTGACGAGGGAGGGGGACTTGATTGGGGGAGGGGGAGGGAAATGGGAGGCGGTGGCGGGAAAGAGACAGAAATCTTTAATAAATAAATTAATTAAAAAAATAAAAAAGAATTCATTCCCTATTGATTACTGATACATTCCACTGTGGATATACTATGATGTGTTTATCTACTCCTGTTGATAGCCATTTCTGGGGCTTACCATTCTCACTGGCTACAAGTATAGCCACTAAACATCCTTGCCGGGGTCTTTGTGTCAAGAAATGTTTGTTTCTTATCTTAGCTAAGCACTTAAGAGTGAAGAAAGAGGCTTGTCATAAAGTATCACTTTGTTTTGCTTTGAGACAGGTTTTCTTTTTGTAGTCCAAGTATACCGAGAACTGACTAGGCAACTCACGCTTAGCCTTAAACTCATTGTGATCCTGCCTCGGCCTTCCACCTCCTGAGATTACAGGCATGTACCCTAACTTGACTTATGCTTCTGAGGCTGCCTAACTGCTTTCAATGGAGATGCACCCTTCATAAGACATTTAGGTTGTCTCACAACCTCATCGATAATTGATATAATAAGTCTTTTCAATTTCAGATACTCAAGTGAGTTTGAAGTAGCATCTCACTGTATCTTTAATTTTTATTTCCCTAGTGATGAATGATGAGTGTCCTTCAGATTTCTTATTTAAAACATTAAAAAAAAAACCCCTACAGGATCCGTTAATAAAGTGTTTGCCATACAAACATAAGGACCTGAGTTCAAACCCCCAGCATCCATGAGGAAAGCTAGATATGGAGGCACACATCTAATCTCAGCACTGGGGGTCAAGACAAGAGGACCTCTGAAGTTCACTGGCCAGCCAGTTTACACAATTGGTGGGTCTCAAGTTTAACGAGAAGTCCTGTCTCAAGGCAGTGAAGTGGACAGAGACATTTAAGAAGACACCAACATCAACCTTTGGCCTTTGCACACACGCGAACGGGTATGTACAATCATGCTGTACACACCCACACAAACTGTTTCTGTATGTCCTCAAGCTCTGATCAAAATAGCACTATTATCGTCACTTATTAAACTCCTACCCAACGTTGTAATGCACACAACACTAAGAATTTTACAGCCTTCGTGTCTCCTGACCCTCACAACAACCTAAACAGATGGCAGGAAGATCCAGGTTTACAGAGATGAGAGAAGACACTCGTGAGCCAGAGGCCCCTCGGGTTCCTTTCCCGGCCCCGCTTCCGGTCCTCCAGCCTGAGCTGACCTCTCCCATTGCACTGTGCAGAGTCTGCATCTCCCATCTCGGCGCAGCCAGGGCACCGCCTTCCCAACCAGACAGTGCAGATGGACACTGCAGATAAACGCAGCATCGACCCTTTCTCGCCGCGCACCCACTCCTTCCCTGCTTGCTAGGAACGCGGGGCAGGTTAGCCAAGATACACTGTGGCTCAGGTCTCGATCAATACATCGATACTGGATAACGTTAAAGGGAGAGCAGATATCTGGAAAGCAGTTAACTAAGAGCCTCGAATGTAAGGCCTGGTGTAAGACATCAATGTTTTTAGCACATTTGTGCAAGGCTGAAGAAATCACTCAAAGAAAAAAAGCCTTCTATTCTTTTTTATTGTTGAAGGCAGGTATCTCAAGCTTTTGGTTCTTACATAAGATGTAAGCACTGGAAACACAGTTCGAGTTTTCTTAGCCCAGAGACCGAGTTCTAGCATCTAGTGCAGGCTGCATGCAGCTTTGAGCCTGCCTATTACCCTGTCTGCAGCCAGTTTCTTCTCTGGGCTGCAGGTGGCTCCCTCTTCTCCCTCTTCCAGGCAGGAGGTGTTATTTGAACTTAAAGGACTGCAGGAACCTGCAACCATGACAGAGATAGCAAACATGATGCCTAACAAGGAAGCTATGCCCGAATAAAAGAGCTGCACCGAAGTTTCGCCTTTGCATTTTTGACTCTACATCCTGACTTTAAACAGGGGCTGATGCTCTATGTCTATAGGTTGTAGCACTTGAAGATGCATGTCTCCTGTGATTTTAGGTGAGGCTCTCGCATTTTTTGTTCTAATTATGAGACATCATCTATTCGTAGTTCCTTTGCCGCATCAGAATTTAGTCCGAATTCTCTAATGGTGTCCCTCGGTCCTAGAGCCACCTCATCCTCCCTCATTCCCCAAGCCCCACAAGCTTCCTCAGAGCCCCTGCAGCGTCTGCCTTCGGCCTTGGGAATCCTTCCACTACCCTCCCTTGAAGATCTCATCAACTGTCAAGGTTCTGAAGTCTTCCCTGGTGAGCACCATCCGGGCAGATCGGGTTACCCCTTAACCGCTAGATGCTCACTTCTAGGTCAGCTCTCCTCCCACTATGTGTGAATGGTGTGTGAGTGAGCAATGGGCTTGTGTGTTAACCTCTACTAAACCAGCATCGCCTGACAGGAGAAAAAAAATCTAAATATAATAAATAAGCTTGTATAATGAATGACATCAAAATAATTAAAATTTAGCTGGGTGGTGGTGGTGCACGTCTTTACTTTAAACCCAGGGCTTGGGAGGTAGAGGCAGGTGGATCTCTTGAGTCTGAGACCAGCCTGGTCTACAGAGGGAGTCCCAGGACAGCCAGGCCACACAGAGGAACCCTGTCTCAAAAAAAAAAAAAAAACAATAATAAGGAGAAGAAGAAAAAGAATTTAAAAGATATATACTATACTAAAATGTAAAATTGTATTCTACCCACATTTCAAGAGCCCTGTAGCAGACAGATATGGTAACACACATCTGTAATGCCAACTACTCAGGATGTTGAAGCAAGAAAATCACAAGGCGAAGACCAACTCAACCACCTAGCAAGATCCTGTCCCAAACAAAACAAAGTGGAATGAAGCAAAACAGCGAAAGAGCCTGATCACTGCTTATAGTTACAGCTACAGGCACATGTCCAGGGCAGGGCCAGCTAGAATACTCCCATACAAACTTTATCCCAAAGGCGCTACATTGCTTTACAGTGTAACTAGCTTCTTAAATAGGCAAAATATACTGGGACTGCAGTTGGAGAAGCATAGACAAAGACATACTGACATTCCAGACAGCAAGATGCCATAGCTATAGAGCCACAGTCAACACAGTGACTTTAAACCAGACTCTGGCGGCTAGTTCTGTGTTTCAGGAGCTTTAACCTATTCTCCCCTGTACAGATTCATCCATGCTATACCATCCTCTACTCGAATCCTATAAAAATCAATTGACTTCCTATTTCTCTACTTTTTAGGGCATGCTGCTCCCTGCCCGCAGACTAACATCAATCACCCTTCAACACAGTTCAGGCTTTAGCTGTGTGTTTGTGTGTGTGTGTGTGTGTGTGTGTGCTGCACATGTATGTTTGCACATGTATGGATATACATACATGTGGAGGCCCAAGGTTGACTATGGAGGCCCTCTGTGATCACTATCTTCTTGATTAAGGGGATGTCTCTGAACTGAACCCAGTGCTTCCCAATTTGGCTAGCTTAGCTACCTAGAATGTTCTGGAGAAATACCTTGTCTCCATTTGGGGATCCCCCGCCTCTGTCTGCCACATGCTGGGCCTACGGGTGAGCTGCTACATCCATCCAGAATGCACGTGGGTCCTGGGGTTCCAAATCCCAGTCCCCATGCTTGCTTTGCTTTGCAAGGCCGAGCCATATCCACTCCAAGCTTCTTTCCCAGGAGACCACCCCTGACTGCCTCTAGGCGGAGGCAGCTTATGCTTGCGTGCGTGCGTGCGTGTGTGTGTGTGTGTGTGTGTGTGTGTGTGTGTATGTGTACGTAGGGACACTCACACCCTCTGCAGCCACTCCTTCATGTGGCTGTCTTCCAGCAAGCTACACTCTTCTCAGAGGCAGGTGCTGTCCCTTCCCCTGGCTCTGTCCACTATGCCGGGAAAAGCAGGCGTCCCCCCACAAACATTACTTGAAAGGCTGAATAGAGGAGCCTTGGGACTGCCACATTCCCAAAGAGGAATTCCACCTTGTGTTGAGTCACAGCTCTATCACCTGAATAAATAAACGGTCTCCCTAGGTACCCCACGAAGGAAGTAACTTCACTGGGTTGTTTATGCCCTGGGTCAGATCTATCATAGGCTTAGCCCAGCAAGGTTTAAAGCACAGGATGGAATGAAGCTCATTAGGACAGCAGCTGAGCCACATCCCTGCCTCCAGTACGAACTCACAGCCAAAGTAGTCAAAGAGGTTTAAGCGCACGCACACACACACACACACACACACACACACACACACACACACACACGTGCCTTTTCAAAAATACATAGGAAAGAATTCAAAACAACTTCGGAGAGCCATGGTAATGGGGAATTAAAAACGGAGGTGCCTCCCTCGGCGCTGAGTCAGGGCCTTTGTCTGCTCTATGACTCACTCCGAGGCTTTCCAGCCACCTGAGTAGCTGAGGAAGAAGCCAGGACTCACGCCCACAGGTAGGAGTTCTGCTCCTCCTGTTCACATGGGCACCCACAGCAACCACAGCTGTGGACAGGGCACTCTTCCCTAGCTCTGTAGGAGACAACAGGGACGGCCCCATTGCTCCTTCCTTTGAGACACGGACAGGAAGTGAATGCTGGAAGAAAATGAGATCTGCATGAGATTTGTCTTCCGGTCCTGGCACTGTAACACTGGCCTTGGAACCAGCTAAGGTGCCACCCCATATCACTAGCCACGGCCTCTTTTCTTTAGTGAAAAAGAACCCATCTCCTAGGTTGATTGTAAGGAGGTCAGAGCTGGCCATATGGTCAGAGTTTGGACATGTTAGACATCAACGGCCTATCCAAATCTCGATCTCGTGTCCCCTGAAGAGGCTGGAGGGTTGAGGACACTTCTTTTTTGTCCCCAGCAATGTGGCTGCGAGGAATCATGCCTCAGAGTGAGACTTTCCACGTGGCACTTACATATGTACCTATGAGAAGAAGGGAGGAGGGAGTGGGGAGGGAGGGAGGGCGGGAGATTTTAAAGCTCCCTTCATAGAAAGCAATTTCAATATTTCTCTTCTAATCCACTGTGCTCTTTGCCTCGTATGTATTTTCAAAGCTTATCTTTGCCTTTTAGCTCTTTCATCAGCATAAATCCTCGCCAAAACATAGTAAAGGGTTTTTTTCCTCTCCTGATACCAAAGGGGGGGGGGGAGAGTTGAATGCTTTTCTTTATATTTAAATTTTTTGATGTTTCCTATAAGATAAGCTGGGAAGGGACAGAACAAACCCTGCTCCATTCATCTGAGAAGCTAAGGTGTCAGAAAGGAAGGAATACTTGTGGCCTCCCAGGGTGGCAATCAGAGGAACTCTGCAGGCCACCCGAAGCTCTTGGTCTGGGCACGTTACTACAACTGCTCGAATCCCATTGTGAAACAGTTCTCAAAGGTGCCCTACTCCTCTTCAGGAGACATTCTGCAACTCTTAGACTGAGAATACCCCCCAACAACACACACACACACACAATCACACACACACACACACACACACACACACAATCACACACACACACACTTGGAATTGAACCCAGACCCTCAAGCATGCAAGGCAAGCACACCACCACTGAGATACAGCCTCACCCAGTTTGGGGACTTCCTCCCTGCTCTTTACCTCACTGCAGATACACCCAAGTGTAGGAAAGGCCCCAAGGCTTGGGGCAATGCAGATGCCTGTCTAGCCAGCCTTAGCTGGCATTTTCCAAACTATTACTTCCTTCCACATACCACACACACACGTACAACATGGAAAAATCATGCTTGACAGCAAGTCCAGGGAACCAAGATGGGGTTGGGGTGGGCGGTGGGCGGGACAAGGCTGTGCATGTGTGTTCCAGTCAGATAAACCCAGGCTCAATGATAGTTCCACCATCAACGTATCCTTAGAGATGCCGCTTAGCCTGTATGAGAAGATGCAGGCGGTTCCTGCAGTATTGCGTGTGTCACATGAAATGAGCGGTATGAGCGGTGACACACACACACACACACACACACACACACACCCCGAGGCATCTGCCACACAGGATTCACTCTGGAAATGTGACTCCCTCCCTCTTCTCTCCTCTGCAGAGTCATCAGCAGAGATGTTGGAAAACATACCAGTCGGTTTCCTTTTTTTTTTTTCTATTGTAAAACTCGGTACCAAAACTTTTCATATAAGAAGTCATCTTAGAAGGAAGGGGTCGCGCTATTACCCTATTAGCCTGCACGTTTTCATGAGTAGTCACGGGCAGGGGCACAGCTGTCTTTAATATGTGTGTGTGCGTGCGCGCACGTATATGCATGTTCATGAAAGAACCTATTTCATATAGCTATCTAAAATTTAATAACATGGAATCTGCCTGTGTCCAATATTCCTTTAATTCACAGAATGTGATACCACTTGATAGAGTCATAAAGTGCGGTCCTATCAAAATACAGCTGTTATTACCATTACTGACAGCTATTTTATTCTGGAGAATGTTATTGAAACCGTAACGACGGACACTTGCTAAGTAAGTTGTCCCTAGCTAATTTCCAGAGGCCCCTCTCCCCCAGAGACTCCATAACGCAATTCTAACTGAGGTTCTGCACACGGTAGGATAGGGACTTTAAAACACTTAAAAGAGGGTCATCTTGGGGTCGCTGGTAATTAAATAAAAGCCGGAGGATGAGAATAAGGAAAACGTCTACTCTCTGACTCTGAAAGAGAGAAACAGATAACACTGGAGCAGCAGCAGTGAGACCATGCCCATCCACGGTAGGATTCTTTCCAGCCCAGATGTCTATTTCAAATGCCCACTGAAAGTCCATGATGAACTTTAATTATGAGAAGCGGCAGATAGAGTCCATCTCCTCGTTTCTCATTGTTAGGGGTGGTTTGAAGCTGCCAATCATCACCCCCTCAAAGAGGCCCAAGATACAGAGGCAGAGAGGTGAGGGAGGGGCTCTCCCCGCTCTGCACATGCCCACAGAGCTGATGGACTCACGTTAAAATGCCCTGGGGAACTGCAAAGAGCTCTGAACCAGCTTCCCACTGCAGCTACCAGCAATCTCCGCGTGATGCAAGGCACGGGAACCACAAGGCCACGCCTCTTCCCACTCCTAGGCCTTCGGAGGCTCATCTTCTCACCTCTGTTCACCTTCATACTCTCAGGGGGCGATGTGACCTGGCACCCTGGAAGCCAACAGGTGACATGAGCCTATGTGTACATATATGTACGTATGATAGAGTGTGGCAGGTTGTACAGGGTCTTCCGATAGAAACCGCACCAGCTCTGGAGTCAGAAAGACCCGAGTGCCTGAAGACTCCACCCACCCACTTCTGCTGGGCTCTGCCACACAAGCTACACACCTTCTCTGCTTGCAAAGTGGAGACAAGCTACCTGCCACCTCCCTTGACCGGAGAGGTCACGGGTCCCTACCAGGACACCCGATGCTGCTGTTATTCCCCTGAGAAAAAGCAGAGGGCCTACAGTCAGTGTCTGTCTGCCTCCTTGGTTTCCCATCAAACAAGTCCCTCCGCCCTGGAAGAGAAACTCGCTGCAGAGGCCAGCTGAGCAAGAAAAATGTTAAATAATTCAGGAGCACTAACATCAAGTCTGATGCCGGTATAAAAATAGTTACAAAACACCGTACTCTTCGTGTTTTTATTACAACCACCTCAGCTCCCTGGTAGAAAGAGGAGTGAGGGTCGGGCCTGGCTGGAGCTGGGCCTGGGGTGTGGGTGGAGCTTGGGAGCTTCCTAGGCTTCCTCTGACCTTTCTAATGACTCATTTTTTGCGCCATAGCAGGGCAGGCATTTGCTTGCCACAGCTATATTTTAAAACTGCCTTCTGATAGGCTGGCTTATTTTTAAATCCGAAGTATGCTCAGCTGGGCTGCTGGAAGCACGGGGAAAAAACGTTCTCTACATCTGGTCTTCTGGTCCGCCCTCCGAAGACTCCAGGCCCGGTCCCAAAGTGTAAATTTAAAAGAGAAGACAGACAAGACCACGGGTCTATATCTTTCAGGATAGCGCTGTCTCTCGAACCACTAAACTTTAGGAATAGAAAGGACAGTTCCAACAGAAATACTAAGATTGAAGGACCCTGCCTGCCAGCTCCTCCCCCTATATTGCCCCCTAGAGCCTTCCAGCAACCTCTACAGCAGATGCACGCCTCCATGTTTTTATAGGTAAGGAAAGGAACTTTGAGGAAATAAAGAGACTTCCCCCCTGTAAGTTCCAACAGGTGGGCGGGGCTTGCTGAGGCAGTCTGACTCCCAGCTCCTGGCTCCTCCCCCACACCGTCCTCCAGAACCGAGTGTCTGGCTTGAAAGGGTGTCCATGAAATATTCAGCCACATTCTCAGCTTCTGGCTGCCTCACCCAGCCCTGATCTGAAAGCTTTCTCGGGGCGGGGCCTTTTCTCTTGCAGAGGAGCTGCGCGGGATGAAATGTCCGCTCTCTACTTAACAAGATGGGGGAAGAGCGGCTGTTCTTGGACAGCTCGGGGACACAGGGCAAGTCCGTGCGCATCTGTGGAGGAAGGCCCTGGGAGAATTCAACGGGAGGGCAGAATCAAACTCACCTCGTCTGGAAGCTAAGAGGCCACGGGGTCTCTTTCACGGGAAAGAAGAAAGGGCGGTGAGCAAGCGAGAGTAGGCCTGTGGGGGTAGACGGAGGAGGGAGAATAGCCCTGACCACAGCAGTTCACGTCCTTACGGAAAACATGCTCTCATCTTTCCAGTCCGACCACAAGCTCTTCTTTCTTCTGGGAGCTTCTCCTGCCTCTGCCAGGCACCGTGGGAATGAGAGCTCTTTCCCCAAATGCATCTGCCCTGAGCCAGGCTCTCCGCTAGAATCTCATCTGGCATCCTCCCACTTAGCCCGTAAGCTGGTCTTGTCACCACATGGTGATGAGAAAAACCCTAAATCCAAAAGTGTAGGTAACCGGCCAAAGGTCACACACGTCAGTACAGCGGTTCTCAACCAGAGACAATCTCGTATCCCCCTCCTGGCTGACATTTAACAACGTCTCAGAAAATGTAGCCTGTCAGAAGTGGTGGAAAAGGCACCAGAAACCAGCGATCGGGAGGTAACAACTGTCTATCCTACAATGCAGAAGACAGGTCAGCGCCATCACCCAGACAATGGGGCCAAGGTTAAGAAAACCTCAGGCAGAGATGGCTGAGCCATAATGTAAGCAGAGGTCAGCCTGACCCCACCTCGGTGTTTTACAATACTCCCTTGGATCCTAATAGCCCCAAGTTCTGAGCAGACACGCCTACTCCTGGGTCTTCCCACAGTAGGTCCAAGCTGGAGTGCACTGAGCAATCACTTGTTGCTTAACCTCTTCTAGGATGGTGCCCAGGACCCTGCTGAGGAACCCCACCAGAAGAATCCAGCCACTCTCGCTCTGGATCTTGGAAGAGGAAACTGAGTGCTTTTTTTTTTCTAGCCCCTGCAAGGAGTTTCTCCTCAGGACTCTCAACCTCCTTGCTCTCCTTCAGAGACTGGAGGCTCACTCCCCCTCGGCAGGCCAGTACTTAGTGAATAAACTCCTAGCGGCAGAGCCGAAGACAGCTTTCCAGCCAGCATAACCCCCCTCAGCATCTGAATCCCTAGGGGAATAACTGTTGAAGGACCCATTGATGGACCCATAAGAAACTGGCCCTAAAGTCCTGACTACATCCTGCTGAGATCTGGAGTACTGACGTCCAAGCCAGGCAGGCTGATATTCAAACTTGGTTCTACTGTTTACACCGAAGACAATGGAGCCTAATAAATAAGGCTGGCAGAGTCCTTACATGGGCACACAGAGCCGTGCTCCAGCTCAGAGTCTGCTGCAGGGTTCCTGACCGTCGCCCCCTGTCTCTGGTATGGGACACCTGCTGGCCTGCCTCTGGAGTCCATTTCTAAACCAGAGAACTAAATTTGGTGGTGACTATGGGGATGGCAAACTGAGAAGGGTGACAACAGATCAAGAAATGACAACCATGAGAATTGCCATGGCAATGCTTTCAACTTGAAAAGTTCTAAGAATGTTCTGGAAATTACAGGCAGCCCTAAGAGTGTGTGTGTGTGTGTGTGTGTGTGTGTGTGTGTGTGTGTGTGTGTGTCTATTTGGATGCTACGGGGCTGTCACCCAAACTCAAGTCTGGAATGAATTTTCCCATGCTACATATATATTTGGCAACTGAAGAGAGAGCTTTAAAGGGACCTTCCAAGAGCTCAGAATAATTCCGAAAACAAGGTTCAATTCAGCAAGGATGGCAGGTGTCTGCTAGAGCTGGGACGAATCTTGTTTCTGCCACTGGGAAAGTTCCCCACCTCCTCGATTTCCCATGAGCTAAGTAGAAACCTCTACAGGAGGAACATTTGCTTCAGGGCCAGGTGGATTTGTTTATGGAGCCGGTTCTCTGACTCACTGTGGCTCAAGACTTTGGGCTAGATGCCTGACCTCTCTGAACCACCTTTGGAAAGAAGGCAGAAGAAGACCTCGCAGTGGGGGCAGTGTTGCCCCGACAGGACCTGTATTAAACGGACGGCCAGTGAAGTGGTTCAGTGGGAAAAGACACTGGCTGCTAAGTCCCACGATCTGAGTTTGATCACTGGGACCTGACTCACAGAGTGTCCTCTGACCTCCAGATGGAGGAGCACATGCACCCGCCCACCCGTAGACATGCACACATAAAAAATAAATCAACATGTAATTTTAAAAAGACCTCACTGGGTTTGTTGCAAGGATCAAATGAGACAATGCAGACTAGAAGCCTTGTACAATTCGGCCAAACATGAGACAGGGTAACCTTGCCAGGCTCACTTGCCAAGGCACTGGGGTTTCCTCTGTGAGCAAAAGGCAACGATCTCTACCTCCACGGAGATTAAGAGAAATCACAGGAGATGAAGATGAAAAAACCATGGCCAGAACAGACATAAAAACAGATCTATGACCCAGCGCTTCAGTAGCCGCTGGCCAAATTGATCCACGACTCCGACCTTCCAGCTTTCCCAACTTTTGCTCCCGCTTGAAATTAGAGGAAGGCGAATCCACTTTCTAAACCAGTTTTGTAGGATGCTGGCTTCCTTCCCTTGGCAACAGACTCCAATCAGAGAGTCAGAGAAGCCTGAAACCTCCCCTGCTCTCTCGCTGTGAGGCTGACTACTCCCCTGCCTGCCTTCGAGGCACGGACAAAGGCAAGGGATGGCTGCAGACTCCCTTGTTCTAACAAGCTCTGAATAAACAGTCTCTGCTGTGCCTCTTTGGGTAGTCTTTATCCATTTCCAGCCAATAAGTGCAATAAATAAGGAAATTACATAGCGCGCTCTGCCCTTCACCCACCTCCTCCTTTCAGATTATTCTCAACAGAGCAGCCAGGGGGATCTTGTTAGAAACACTCGAGCATACATTGAACATGAGGGGAAGGAGAAAGCATACAGCAGGGTTAGGGATCAGTGGAACAGTAGAGCAGGGGTCAGGGCAAGGTTCTGACTGGAACTAGATTGTCAGGGTGAGGTTTGATACGATGGAACAGAGATCAGCAGGTAGGCCATTACCTATGGGAATATCAAAGGGAAAAGCATCCCAGGCAAGGGAACAGCCTTGAAGCAAAAGTGGACCCAATGTTCTTCAAAGTGCGGGAGAGTGATTGGGGCAGGAAGCAGGTGGGTAAGCCTGGTGAGGGTGCTCTGTAGACTCTGAAAGTACGTTGGCCATTGCCTTGAGGAGAGTAAGAATCCCTTACTGAGGTCTGAGCAGAGCAGGGACAAGGCCAGAGTCATATTCTCATATAGGATTTAAATATAGATGTAACTAAACAAGAGAATCATTCTAGCTGCTAGGATAAGACCCTGCAAGGGGACAAGGACAGACTGGGAACCCAGGGCAGGAAGGTGCCGCAACCCAGATGGGAGAAGATGAACGTAGACCAAGATGACAGCCATAAGGATAATGAAAATATGTCAGTTTCTGGGTCTGTGTTTGAAGGTGGGCCTTCACAAGACTCCAGCTGCATCTGCATTCAGACATGGGAACAAAAAAAAACAGGAACTGAAGGTGACTCCAATGTATGGGACCTAGGAAGCATAGGATGTAGTTGCCGCTGGTCAGGATAGGCCCAAAGACGATAGGCAGAACAATCTTTGAAGCAAGAATGAGTTTGGGACACATCAAGTTCTAGAGAGCTATGAGATTATTCGAGAGAATTATCGAAGAGGTGGTTAGACTCATGAGGCGAGAGTTTGGAGAGCACTCTGCAAGTCCTTCCTTCTGCTCTCTGCATCCTCAGACATTCTGGAAAGAATATGTGGTCTGTGTTCAGCTGTGTCACCTGCCGGCCCTGGCATGACACAGGTTAGGACACACATCCAGAAGAGCGTGGTGAAGTCGTCTGCTCTAAGGTCTCCAGAGGTACCACCCGGTATCCATGGCAAGTTGACGGTCTCCTTACTCCCAGATTAACATAGAAATGATGAAAACATACTTCATCAAACTGGGACGATCTCCCAGACTAGGGGAACCCGTGTTTGCTTCCTGCTTCTGGGGACCCAGGCGCAGCACACACCGAATGATCTGAAATGCCAGATCGTTTCTGACCTAGAAATTTCAAGTAAAGAGAACGGGTGAAAGGAACTAAACGAAATCCCACAGCTCTGTGAACCTCAGCGTTATTTACAGCAGTAGAAAACTGGCAACCGCAGTAGGAAATTAGAGAAACAATGGCACATCCTTATGATGGAAAATTACATATCTAAATAACATGCTGAGAGAAAAATGTAATGCCATGGGAAATGACCTTAACATTAAAGTCAGAAAATAACGTGTATAATTCGCTCGAGTGGCAGGAGTGAACAGGAGTAGAGGAAGATTAGGATATCAGGCAAGGGACCAGAGAGAAAGTAACTCACAAACATTAGTAACCTCAGTTCCAGGGCATCTGAAGCCCACTTCCAAGCCCCGTGTGTCTGGTGCATACAGACACATGCAAACAAAACACTCAAGCACACAAAATAACAAGAAATATATCTAAAAGAATGTTTTTCAAAGACTTGCACAGAAAAGCAATACATTTGAGAAGACAGAACTCTTGTTTGTATGGCCAAAGGGATCTGTGTTGCTCTCCCTTACTATCTGGGTTACCTTAGGCTTCTTAAATATGCTGGTGTTGAGTGCAGTGTTCCCATCATAAGGGACAAATAAACAAATGCTTTTTTTTTTCATTTTGGTAATGCAGAAAACCGAATCCATTGCCTCATGTGTGCTAGGCAAATGCTTGATCACTCAACTGTATGTCTTACCCCTGAACATGAAAACAAAACAAAACAAAACAAAAAACCACACCATCTTTAATGCAATACTTTAATAATAAAGTTGCTACCTCCTCCACCATATGTCATAATATTTAATAGATGGAGGGGTGGTAAGGAAGCCCGGAGAGCAGCGAGACCCAACTACAAGGGCAACTGCATGACGATGACGGCCACTGTTTACTACGCTGACTGGCGTGCTGCAGCTGCTGCCACAGAGACCATAGCAATCCTGACAGCCAGAGGCACACAGTGGATAGACTTCATTTGTTCTGTGACAGTCCACATCTGGTACTTGTGGACTTGAGGAGACGAAGAGGACAAAGTAGAAACAGAGTGGATGACCAAGATTTTAGAGCCCTGCCCAGCAAAGGGGCAGTGGCGGGGGGGCCATCAGCAGCACGTGTATCTACCGGGAGCTTGCCAGACGCTCCGGTCCACTCTCCAATCTGCCGAGGAAGACTCCGTGAGCGTGGCGAGGGGTTGTGTGTGCTGTGTGTCAGTGTGTTCAGCGGCATGGGTGCACAGTTCTCTCCATGTGCATTTAGAGACCAGAGATTGACGTCGGGTATCTCTTACCCGTCGCTTGATGCCTTATTTTTAAGATAAGGCTAGCACTGGCTGGTCAGGGCATCGTTCTCCCTCTGCCCCCCCCCCACACACACCTGGTGTTACAGAAGAGGCCAACATGCCCAGCTCTTACATGGGCGCTAGGGCTCCAAATTCTGGTTCTCTGTGTGACAAGCACGTTACCCACTGAGTCATGCCTGCAACCCTGAGAACCTACACCTTAACAGGTCTCAAGCTAGTTCCTACATGCCGTACGGTATTTCTTGTTTGCTATTTTGTTTTGTCTGTTTCTTGGAGCAGGCCTTTCTATGTTGCCCATGCTGGCCTTGAATGTGTGATCTGCCTGCCTTAGAATCCCAGGTTGCTGGGACTAAAGAAATGGACTGTTCCATCTGACTTTAAAAGGCCTCTCTCTATACAGCCGGGCAGTGGCAGCACATGCCTTTAATCCCAGCACTCAGGAGGAAGAGGCAAGCAGATCTCTGTGAATCTGAGGCCAGCCTGGTCTACAAAGCTAGTTCCAGGACAGCCAAAGCTGTTACACAGAGAAACCCTGTCTCAATACAACACAACTCACTTTCCCAGATTTGAGATGCTATCAAGAAGAATGCATCCAAAGGAGTGAAGAATTTCTTCATTTTTACTATTATATTAACAGTATTCATACTTATTTGCATGTGTGCATGCTCGCTCATGGCTTCGAGGAGGACACATATGCACATGTGGAGAGATCAGGGGACAACTCTGCAGCATGTGTTGTCTCCTTCTACCTTCCACGTACTCCAAGAATCATATTCAGGTTATCAGGCTTTCGGAGCAAGCATCTTTCCTGGCCAAGGACCGCTGAAAAAACTGTAGCCATGGACGAGATGTCAAATCCCCTAAATCCCCCAAACTGCAGAGCCTTCAGACTCTCCCACAATGCCAAGTCTCTGGCACAATTCTGGGAGGTGGCTACCATGAGATGTGCATTTGGCATGCCACCATAAGAGATGAGGCCATCCTCTCTTCTCCCCAGGGAATCAGAAGAGCCCTCACAGGCTGGGGGATGTCATGCAGGAGTGGTTGCTGGGCAGAGCCCAGGAGAGGAGAACATAAAAGAGCAGAGGTAGCCCAAAGACCTAGCCTGACACCTCCAGGCAAGGCAAGGCCTTCCTTCCAGCCTGCAGAATGCAGCGGTTGGAGGGAACAGAACAGGCCTGGGGAGAAGGCTGACTCTCCCACTGAGATGTCCCAGTTTGCCAGAGGCAGGGTGGAGGGCAGAGCCAACAGCCTTGATTACCATATTCTAGTCTCCTGGCTTTAGCGAATTAGGTCACTCACCTCATACATAAATTACTCAGTATGGGCTTTCTGCTTTCTGAAAAGGAAAAGAAACTGACATTTAAGGAAGCTCTACTCTATGAGTCATTTCTCAGCCCTGGCTGTGCTCTGTGATCAGGACAATAGCTCTGCTGCCCCTCCCCCACACGCACACACACACACACACACACACACGCACGCACGCGCACACGCACACGCACACACACACACACAAAGGTAAAGCACTCATGGGGAAAGGGGCTGGTCTTTGACGTCCACATGACTCTACTGCAGAGACGGGGTTAGAAATCCCTATCAGGCACTGAAATGAAACTATAGATAGCATTGAACAGTCGTTCGGAGAAGCGGGATGCTGTGGGACAATGGTCTTGTAGCTTGTCTCTTGTATTATTTTATTAAAACACTGATTGGCCAGTAGCCAGGCAGGAAGGATAGAGGCGGGGCAAGGAGAACAGGAGAATTCTTGGATGAGGTAAGACTCAGTCTACAGTGGTAACCCAGATGCAGAGGAAGCAAGATGAGAATGCCTGGGTGACAAAAGGTACCAAGCCACATGGCTGACACAGACAAGAATTATGGGTTAATATAAGTTATAAGAGTTAATAAGAAGCCTGAGCTAATAGGCCAACTAGTTTATAATTTATGTGAGCCTCTGTGTGTTTCTTTGGGACTGAACAGCTGCAGGACCGGGCAGGACAGAAATCTCAGGCAACAGCAGGAAGAGAATCCTTATGGCTTTGTAGATGATCAAGCTGGTGCAGGGAGCAAAGAGACAGCTGATACTGAACCAGGACCTGCTCACCAGAGATGTCTGACATTCTGCTTCTACAGGTACCTTCATTATCAATGGCGAAGGATGCCAAGGTCCTCCTGGAGCCAGGCTTGTACAACCTTGCAACCAGTATCTTCAAATCCTCCTATGTCTCTGATCCTCCCCAGCCCAGTCCTGTGCCTACCACTGAATTGCACAGGCAGGCTTCCGAAGAAGGTCAGAGAACCAGAGCTGAGCAGATGGGGGAGTAAGAAATATGCCAATGCCAGGGGCCAAAACTGGCACAAAAGATACTACACAAGTACCACACAAACCCTTAGGAGACAGACTTCAATTTTCCATTTTATTACTGAAAAGAAGGTGGATGCTCAGGGGATTTCTATGCACCTTGTTTGAATGTATACAGCTACCAGGTGACAAGGCAGAACCCGGCCTTCACTGTGCTGGCATTTCCGGAAGCACTCTACAAAACCACAGCACAAGGGAGAGCCATCGGCAATTAAAGGAAAAAGGAAACCAGAGCTTCGCTGTACCTCAGTCAATTACTTTTCTTTCCTTTTTGTTTCTGTTCGCTTATTGTGGTTCTGAGGATCGAACCCAGAGCCCTGCAGTGCCAAGCAAACCCTCTGCTACTGGGCTAAAAGTCAATAAATCACTTCTAAGGTTCTGGGAATAAGTCATATTGCCTCAGCAGTTGCAAGGACTCCTAAGCTTGTCATAAATGATCTTTCCCAATAACCATGCTCACGACCCTGCCAACTTCTCAATATTGTTCCCATTTGATGGACAGAAAAACTGAGGCTTGTCAAGGTCCCACAGAGAGATGGCATGAAGACTGGGATTGGTAACTTAGTACCACTCTGAGATGCTGGGGGAGGAAGCTTGGGAGCTTGTTTAAGGTTGCAGGGAGTGTACTGACCTACAGTCCTAGACAGTTCCTGGGATGTAGTTTCACACTGAGCCTCACAGCCATTGTCACTTAGCAGCTGGGGACAGCTTTTGAGTTAGGGACCCTTTGGATTTTAATCAGTCAACCCTGCAAACAAAGGCATTCCAGCTTTATTTATTCCTTCGGAGAGAGGAGCGGAAAGGATATGGACTGGCTAAGGGCTTACACAGCATTTCAGTGCTGTGCACTGCAGGGAAGCCCGTGAAGACAATGGATCAGGAGGAAGTCAGCTTCCAAGTCTGCACCAGAGACAGATGGGGACCACAGTCAGCCACATCTGTACCAGGTTCGGCCCAGCCATTCAGAATCAGATCCTAGACTCACAAGAGGCTTCTACCTTCCTCTGGAGACTGGAGATCCCACAAATCTCCTAGGAGCATCATGAATTCCAGACAGGCCCTAATGTCATCTGCATCTTTACTTGCTTGGGCTGGGTCTTTACGAGGGTGAACGCCGAATCCTCACTGCCATGAGATGCGAGGTTGATTTACTGCACTCTTTGTTAATAGATGAGGGCGGTGGGGCACAGAAGGTTGACCCAAGGTTTCAGGCCAGGAAGGTGGTGGCCAGGGTCTGAGTGCCAGCTCTTCCTCTGAACAGTCTCTGAAGCTGTTGTTCTTCTCATTAACCCACCCTGCTCATCTGGGTCGCCTGAGTCCCCCCCTCCCTCCTTCTCTTCCTCCCTCCCTCTCTCGTCCTTCCTGTCTGTCTGTCTTTCTTTCTTTCTTTCTTTCTTTCTTTCTTTCTTTCTTTCTTTCTTTCTTTCTTTCTCTCTCCTTCTCTGAATCTGGAGCTTGCCAAGTTGGCTAGACTAACTGGCCAGTGAACTTCAGGGATCTCTCCTCCCCAGTACTGGGAGAGCAAGCAAATGTTACACTAGCTTTATACATGACACCTGAGGCCCCAGGGTGTAATCCGGCCTTATGAAGGTGGAGACAATAGGATCCCTGGAGCTTGCTCCCCAGCCATTCTAGCTGAATTAGTGTCCTCAAAGTTCCATGAAAGATCCTGTCCCCCCCAAAATAAGGCAGAGTATAGCTGGAGAAGATAGCCACTGCCAGCCCCGGGTCTCCATAAGCATGCATACAAACAAGAAAAGAACACGCACACACACTGCACACAACGTATAAATAGGGATTCAATAAATAAAACGCTTTGATTACTAGTTAACTATGGTTGAAAACCTCACCGGGTATGGTGGGGCGCAGCTGTAACTAGCACCTGGGATGCTGAGGCCAGGAGGCCACAAGACTAACACTACCCTGAACTTCTCTGTAAGTTCTAGGCCAACCTAAATAGATAGACAGATAAGTAAAAAAGTAAACAGATAAGCAAGTAAGTAATTAGATAAGTAAATAGATAAAAAAAATATATAAAGGAAGCAAGGAAGATTAATAAAAAGAAATCAGAAACAACGTTTAAACGTTGTATAGTATCCCACCGTCCAGCTACATGTCCAGTCCATTCCTTACACTTTGCTGATCTAATAAGCAACACTCCAGGGAACGTGGTTGCTCTGAAAACTCCTCTGCCTGTCTCTGAATGTCTCCTCTGGCTGGGTCCCTAGAATTGGGATAGTGGACTAAAGGAGGAAGAGAGTGTTTCTGAGACTAGGGCCCAATTGCTTTCCTAAAAAGGGTACATCCATTTGCATCTCCACCAATGGCAGTTCTTGCCTCCCAATTCCTCTCCAGGTGCCAAGCATGGTCTTAAAAAAATACTCTTGCCTAAGAAGGAAAGGAATGAACAATGGCATGGGCCTTCAAAAAGGTGCAGGGTGCTAATCTTACAAGGGACGTGTGGCACCTACAGGCTTTGAGCTCATCCTTTGGTGTCTACAGTTGGCTCCCTATGGCGACCCTGAAGCACCAGGCCACAGATCGAGCTACGCGGTGTTCTTCATGTGACAGCCAGTTTGGAAACGTTTTACATTTGAGTTCCATGGTTGGCCAGGACTTCTGCATTATTTTTTGATTAATCCCATCATCTAACCTAGTGCTACCTCTGAGAGCTTCCCAGAACTACAGAAGGATTCTTTAACTGTAGTCATCGATTAGAGCAGCCACTATCCACAGGTGGCTCTAGAACTCCCAACAAAGCTTCCACAGCTGCGGAATGGGAGTCTTAGCTCTGTTGCATCTTAGTTAAATTTCACTTCAATGGTGAGGAGTAACTGCTGAGCTGGCTTATGCAGCCCTGCGCTGTCCATAGCACTTTAACATATACTACTGAGTGAAGAACCCATGTAGACTCCTAACTCCACCTGCTGCTACCATATTTCCATCAGGGCAAGAGCTGGCCTCTTCCCCCCTCAGCTTCGTGTGTCCATTTATTCTCTCAAATGGAGGGCTAATGCTACTTATCAATCGTGCGGGGTGATGTAGGGATCAGCTAATTAATGTTTGCAAAGAGCTGCATTACTAACTGGTTCTCGGAATAATTGCACCTTAATAAAATGTTTAAACAGCCAGTTCTCACCCAAAGGCCAAAGAAAGGCTGGGTTGATTTAGTAAAATGCTGGTTTCTCTGACTCATCCTGAACTGGGTCCTTTTACTGTGGACCTTCTTAAAACAAACCCCTCTCACTGGGAAGGTCCTACCAATATGCAAATGCTGAGATGGGTCTTCACGGTGGATCTGCTATTATTACAAGTTGGATGGGTAAATTAATAATACAAACGAGATGGGGAGGGTAGACACCTAACCAGCTTGAACGAATTCCTTTTAAGCTCTTAAGCACTTTAATTGCTTACGTGATAATGATGAGTATTTGTACATGTCTTGATCTACTCCCAAAGTTGGCCCAGAGAAAAGAAGAAGGAAGAGAAGGAGGAGGAGGAGGAGGAGGAGG
>NC_022023.1:3704190-3777222 GCF_000317375.1 Microtus ochrogaster
AGGAGAAGAAGAAGAAGAAGAAGAAGAAGAAGAAGAAGAAGAAGAAGAAGAAGAAGAAGAAGAAGAAGAAGAAATAATAATAATAATAAAGGAGAAATTTTCTTAAAAGAATCACTTGGTTAAGTGCTGAATTTTGATGATGTGATATTCCAGAAAGTTTGAAGGTTGCCGTTCTATGGAACAGAGGGGCTGAGAGCTAGAGAGACCTACTATCCAGTGTCAGATCCAGCATGGGACCTTGGGGCTTCCTCATCTGGGCTGACTCTACTGACTCTTGGAAAGTTGTCCCCTTGAACCCAACCCTTCTCTTTCCTCCTTCACAACTTCAGACAAGAGGGGTCACCACACCTTTCCAGCTGTGTCTGTGCAAATGAGATTGCCAGGGTCCAAGAGCCACAAGGAAAGACAGATGCTCTCCTTGGAATTCGGATCCCCAAATCAAACACAGCTGGAACCGCTTGGTGTCTGGGGTCACTATTGTCGTGTTCTAAAAGAACATCAGAGAAGAAGGCACTTGGGAATGTTCTCCTCGGTATGTACTTTGGACACGAAACCTGGCACGCCTTCAGACCGAGTTGAAACCCATTTTTTTTAAAGGCTTGCTTTCTATGATGCTAATGGTTAAGTGATTGCACTTGACAACCTCTGATGCTCCACCTCCACAGCACAGAGCCAGCAGGGGACAAACAAGGCGAAGACTGCTTGCTCTATGGACTCCTTCACTTGTCTGCTTCTACCTGTTTCCCAAACAAAAGAAAAGCCTGGATTTGATATTCAGACAAAACAAATGACCAAAACATCCTCTCACTTCCCCTGATGAAACCAGAGAGGCATGGGCGTCAAAGGCAGCAGCGTCTAAACTTTGTTTGAAGTCAGAGGCAGGGAGCAACAGAGCCACTTGGCATATAGTGACAAGCCATCCTCCAACAACCCTGGGGTGACCTTTCCACTGGATCTAAGAAGAACTTCTGCTTTCTCTTGCTGAGGATGGGGGACACCTTGGAAAGGAGAGGCTTCCCTTCTGAGCGCCACACAGACTTCTATGTCAGATGACAAGTCATTTAACCACAGGGAGCAGGTCTTTTCTGGGTCACAGAAAAGTCACACGGGAAGGAGCAAGACTGACAAATGCACCCTCAGATTGAAGCGGATCCTATACCGAGGGGACAACACACCCACCTAATTTTGCTCTTGGATCAGCAAGTAGGTAGAGTGGGTGATTGATTCGCCATGGCCCTGGGAGAGTGGAGGGAACCAGGGGCGAATTTGCTGCACAATGCCCCTTACCTCCTCTCCACTGTCTCCTCCTGGGACCACCTAGGACAACCAAAGGTCTCTGAGCCAGGGGAAGAGAAGACATGGGAAGTTTGGCTCCACCTCCTCTGCAAGTGCTGGGAGACAAGCTCACTTCTCCAGGCAACTGCTTGTCATTTATCATGGAGCCAACCCCACCTACAAGAGTGAGGAACATATTTACATATTTCAGCTCCACTGCTGGCTGCAGCACCAAAGTGATGATTCCAAGACAGCCAAAGAAGAAAAAAAAATGTTCTTGGAAAAAGAAAAGGATTTGACTATCAACTCAGCCTAACATCTCAAAGTTACGCAAATCCCCTGTGTGAGGTTTGCTCTTCACCTCTATCTTCCGCCACCACCTCGGTTCCCAAGCTTAGAGGGAACTGGAAAGTAAACATCAGGATTCTGGTAGACAACACAGTTTACCCTACCGCTTCTCATGTGTGGCAGAGCCCTGGTACAGCCCATGCCTTTGACTCTGCAGCCCCACTTTCTAGGAATTTGTCTTAAGGGAATGTTAAAATTCTATGGAATGTACTAAGCTGCTTATTGTGGTTTTGTTACCATAAAACACTAAAGGTAAACAAGAAATCAAAACGTAAGGACTGGCTGAAAAAAAGCATGTCATATTAAAACATCAGGGCTCTATACTAACACAGGAAACTGCTGCCTGTGTATGTGTGCGCACGCATGCATACACTCGTGCATGTGGGGGGCTACAACAGGATAGGTCCATATATTTTATCACTAAGTAAGAACAAGCATTCAAAATATTATAAACATGGTATCACTTTTTCTGTACTCCTAAAGTCTCAAGCTACAACCCCAACAGCAAGTAAACTTACTTTGATTTTGTTTTTTGTCTATACTGTCTGAATTGCATCAGTGACATTATAACCTAGATAATCTGAGCAGAAACAAAAGAGTAATGATAAAAGTAATAAATACATAAGTTATACAGTACACATCATATATGTATGCATGTATGTGTATGCATATATGCATATACATATATACACATTTATATTTGCATGTTTCACTGCTTTTCTGTGGAAAGTTAGAAGGTTTGGGAACCCATGTTACTTAGCTGCCTGGGATCTGGGGCATGTTGCTTTCAAAGTGGCCCCTACAGCTGTCTGCCTGAGCCGAGGAAAGACAGACTGGATCCGGCTCTCAGTCACACTGAACTTGTGTGATAGACCATGTAAGAAGCCAGGTAAGAATTGGCCCCTTGGATCTACAGCTGACTTTGATTTACTCTCCCAGGCTTTCAGAATCAAATCTGCAAGAGGGTGATTTAAATCCCATTGTTCCTCAGTCTCACTGTTTAGGTTTATGGGTGTGGGAGAAGGTCCTGGGACTGGAGACTCTATAAGCTTGGGCCTGGGCAGAGCAGCTGTCTATCAGTATAGGAGCGGCAGCCAAGGTGAGCATCAGCAGGGCTGTGCTTATCCAATCTCATTCTTCTTCAGCCCCTGCCACAGTTAAAGGGTGTAAATGGGCGCCTTACACCGAACCCCTCATTGGTGTTGTCCAACAGTCTCCGCTTAAGTTCCTCATCACCTCTTTTCCCGGAGTAACTTCTGATCCGAAAATATCAGGTTATATAATATGCCAATCTGCACAAGGATGGAATTCTGTCAGGAAAAAAAAAATGGACCCAACGAAGCACAAATTCTAACAAAACTGGAAATGACTTTTCTAAGAAAAGAGAAGATATTTTTGTTTCAAGCCCTTGAAGCTGGTTTTAAATAGACTTTGGATGCCATGTTTGCTGGCTCTTGGGGCACTGTTGATTCCCCTGAGTAACCTCACCCAACGAATGTTTGCTGGAGGTTTAGTGGGCGCCAGTGCTGACTTACAGTGCCCTAAAGTAGGTGGCATTATCACAATATGCAGGGGAGAGAAGCGAACCTCCCAAAATAACCTGCCTCAGGCCATGAGGCCACAATCCCTAAAGGGTGGAATCCCCAGCAACATGCTCCCACAAAATAACAAAAGGCTGAAGGGATTATACCAGAAAGAATTCAATTCTGTTGGAAGAGAGTCCTCTAACCCGAACCCCACCCTTCTGCTGGAACATCTGCTCTCTGCTTAGCATTCCATTTGCTCTACTCTCAGGGTTCCTCTGTAAACTGAGCACTGGTTGTGACCCCCACCCCCACCCTGGGCAAGGACTGACTCTTTCCTCCACAGGGTGGTTTCATGGCTTAATGCCCAAAGCCTGCTTCCACCCAGAGATGACTTGATTAAAAGCCGGACTGGCAAACCAAGAGCGGGAGAAATCTCTAGAGAAAGGAATCTCTCTGTCCCTGACACCTTCTCCATCCAAGTACACGGTAATTTCACAGGCTAGCCTGCTTCCTGTCCCCAGCCCCTTCAGTAGCAGTACCAGTAGGGAAAGCCGCTAAACCATAGGAGCATCTACGGAGACAGTCATGCACTCCTAACACCCAAGAGGGTCTACTGCTGACAGGCCAGCACAGGCTGGCCCAATCCCACTCAGAGAAAGGGCATCCTGGTCACCCTCACCAAAGAAAACGGATTCTTTCACAATACCCAGAAACAGGGAAATTCCACTTTCAAGCTATGGTCTGGCCTAGTCACAAACCTCTGCACTCTTCTCCATCACACACACACACACACACACACACACACACACACACACACGCAGAAAACTTGTTCTCGCTACCACCACCTGTGAAAACAGTCCTTGTAACTTTAACGTAGAAGCCGGCAAAGTATAGCTTCAGGGTGCAAGAAGCGCACCCAGGGTCTTAAAGTAAGTGATCAGGCATTGGAAGGAAGGGAGGCTTGCTGGGGACCCAGGCTGGGTCTTGCTCCTGGTGGGAACTTGGCTGCCACAGCTCGGGTTTCAGTGCCTAGGCCCCGCCCACTCTGCAGTCCGGCCAACGCCGCTGACCACTGATCAGGCCATCAAAAAGCCTTAAAGCCCAGGGCGTCCAGCCCAGGTTGGCAGAAAGCTGAAGGGGGCCGCAGCCAACCCTGGAAAACCCTTCCCGGAGACTTCTAGAGGCGGATGGAGAGGCGAATCACGTGGGGCCAGGAGCAGGGCTGGGGAGCTAAGTGTTGGTCCCCGAGATCTGGAAACAGGTTGTCGCTAAACCCATCCCCATCCCCAAGCCACCAGGCCGCGAACCGATTCCCGCCGTGCCCTGGGAACGACCCCGGCCGCCCCCGGGCCGCGGTCCTCCTTCCCCAGCCCCAGCGACTGTGCCAGAGCCGCTGAAGCAGCTCGGGCGAAGGCGCCTTCAGCAAGGTCAGGACGCGGCCGGCCGGCACCTGGGGATTTTTCCCAGCCCGGCATCGTCTTTGCAATCGCATTGTTAAGGATCGTGGCTGAGGCAGGAAATCCGAACAGCCCCACAGGTCTGCGCGAGGGAGGATTTATTTCACAGCGCCGAACACACTCAGACAGACCCGGGATTTCAGGGGGGAGGGGGATGCGGAGTTTCAGGACGCAGGAATGTGGCGAAAACAAAACCCTCCCCACCCATGCGTGCTATCTTCTGACTTGGAGGGAGGGAGTTCAGGGCCACCAAGCCCCAGAATTCAGCGTTCCGCAGGGTTCTGCCAGGGCTGGGATAGCTTTTCCCTCTACAGGCGAAAACACAAGCTTTAAAAACACGCCACTACTGTGGTTCTCTATCAAAGCCCATCAGCGTGCGACAGGCTGCGGCAGCGAATGGAGGAACGGGATGGGGAGTGGAGGCGGGGGCGGGGGGAGGTGAGCGCAGTCGAAACAAACTGTTTTCGGTCTAGGAGGGAGGCGAGGGGGCAGAAGCCATACCACGTACCCATTCCCCTGGCGTCCGCATTAGGTACTTAAACCATTGCTCCTCTCCGCCCTGGAGGCAAATACTATACTTCTTAACCCACTACCTCCACCCCAACCTGGGCCTGGGTGCCGGGGCACCTGGGTATTTCTGAAAGGGACTTGGGTGGGGGCGCAGGTTTCAAAGCAAGTAAAGGACGCTGAATTTAAAGACAGGGAGGGGCGCCGGGAGGGACCAAGAAGAGAGTCTTTCGGTCTCCTAGAACACAGATTTTCCTAAAACTACGTTCCCTGGAAGGCCTTCCAACTCCTCCCTCCCAGAGTCAGAAGGCTCCAAGGGACTCAAAGAAACCAGAGTTCTGACCCGCTCCTCTTCACAGATTAATCTTGGATCTCCACCCACTCCGTCCTGGCCTCAGTAACCGGTTCCTTGAGGGCAGCGCTTTAGCACCCAAAAGCCCATTTCAGAAGTGGGCGCCGCTGAACAAGATGTCCAGCTCGCCATTAAGTGTATCTCCCTCCCAGGTACTTACAATCCCCAAGCAGGAAAACTTTCAGCAAGAGCCGGGTGCTCGCAATACAGTTCTGGGTAACCACCGAGGCAGCTTATATAATCGCCCGCGATACTGTTCGGCAGCAGATCTCCTCCGTGCAGGGCCTCACGGCTCAGCACATGGGCACCCTCTGGCCCCGGAGCTGAGGATCGCGAGCGTGCCCCACCGGCGCCTTCCACAAAGCAGCAGGGCGATCTCCAGGGCTAATCAAACGCCAGTAGTGCGTTCAGATTCCCGCAAACCCGGGCTCGCTCGTCCCCGTAGTTGCCTACGTTGGTGCGTTGGTGGCTCACTGTCTTAACTGCATGTGTACAAACCTTCTCTCCAGGGTTGCGGAGGGGGGGGGGGGGAGAGCGAATGGCGACCGGGTAGGGAACTGGTGGAGGTCTGATGAGGGGTTCTAGGTCTAACCTGAGCAAAACTCTCATCCACACAGAACCCGAGTTCCGAAACGGTCTTAACGTATCCCACTGAAAGGGGTGCCAATTCCAAAGTTAGAGACCACGCAATTGAATTTCCAGTACTTTTCAACCTGGCCTAGGCGGGGGCAGGGCAGAGAAGAGGAGGGTAGTGAGCAGAGAAACCCACCTTTGAACCCAAGAAGCACTGACCATTCAAGCCATCCCTCCTCCCTTCCTCCCAAGTAGTTAGCGGCTTATTCTTGGGTTACATGTGGACACACACACACACACACACACACACACACACACACACACACACACACATTCCGCGCCACCACCTTCTGCCTGCTCCTCCAATGTAAAGACTGCGTTTTTAAATCACTAGGAAAATGACTAAGAAGCTCAGAGATCACATTTCAATACACAGCACATTTCCCGAAGCTGGGGGGCGGAGGGGGGGTTGCAAGTAGTCACACACTCACACCCGTGAACCCCCAGAGAGTCCACCCTGGCGCCTGCAACCTCAACTCGCTCCGAGACAAACCAAAGGAGAAACAACGCGGACAAGGATAGGCAGGAGCCAGTGGGGCTGCAGAGGGCGTGCGGCTTGGGGGTCGCGTCCCCGGGTTCCCGGCTCCAACCGCAGCGCGCACGGGGGCCGCTGCAGCTGGATCTCGCCCCGCAGGGCAGGCTGCAGCACGGGAACCCGGCGCCGCCTCGTGGGCTCCTCCAGCGCCCGCCGGGAATCTGGGGCGGGCGAGTCTGCAGAGGGGCTGCGGGCGGCTGGGCCATGGCAGGGAAAGGGAGCCGGGTGCAGCTGAAGAACCTGGACCGATCCCATCCGCGGTCCAGAGTCTAGGGCTGGCTTCCACCTCTCCACTCTCCCCCAATACTCGCTCCCAGATTCTAGTTCGCCGTGGACTCCCGGCGCTGCGGTGGCTGAGGCTCTGGGCTCCAAGCTCCCTGCCTTGCCGGCAACCTAGACGCCCCGCTCGCCTTCTCTTCCTCCCTCCCTCCCTGGTGCGGAGCAAGGGTGCAGGTTAGCATCACCCGGAGCCCTAAGCGAACTGCATGAGCTGTCCGGACCAGCGAGTGCAGAGAGGGGCGACTGAGCTGGCGAGCCGCCGCAGCGATCCCCAAGGTGCTTTTTTGGTAGAGCTGATCACGCCGCCTTACCGTGACTGCAGGCTGCCACCGCCGGGGAAGCGGGGACGAGGACGGCGGGGAGGCGAGGCACTGCGCTGCTGGTTCCACCGCTTCACGAGCCGGATAGAGGTGCCCAAGAAGGTGCAGGTCCGGGTTCTGAGCTCAGCTCCGACGAGACCAACAATAGCTCCCGCGGGGAGTGGAGCCCCAGCGAGCCTCCAGCCGCGCGCACACGCCAGGCTCCGGCTCCCGGCCGCTCCCGGCCGGCGTCTCTGCCAGCACTGCTGCCCCACATGAAACAGCTGCAATCCCGAGGATTCTGGGGGTTGGGGCGGGGGTGAGCGCGCGGGTGTATGTGAGTGTGTGTGTTTAATAGCTTCCCTCCTCTTCTTCCCCTCCCTGCCTGCTCGCCTGCTTGCCTCCGTCCCCCACCCTCGCTCTCCTACACACAGGGCGAGCTAGCAAGCAAGACACACTCACACACGCGCGCGCGCACGGACACACACACAAGCACGCAGGTTACATGAATGGGAGGCGGGAGCCAATCCTAAAAGCCCCGGCGAGCCACGCTTGGAGCAGGGCTGCACCACGGCGCCGGGGGGCGCCACACAGGTGATGAGCCCCTCCTCCCGTGGCCGCTTGCCCTCCTCTCCGCTCACACGTCTCTGTTGTGTGCACTTCTTCCCTTATCTCCTTCCTCCCCTTCTCTGGGCTGCTTTCTCCATCTTCTCATCTCGTTTTCTCTCTGGAATTCTCCATGCTCAGTATTTTTCTCGGATTCCTTTTTCACCCTTTCTTCCGGCTTCCTCACAGCCTTTCGGAAACTTTCTCCTTCCCTGTCGCTACTTTTCTGTACTTCCTTCCCTCTTGTCTTTTGTTCTCATTTCTTCCCCCAGGAGTTGTTTATTAGTATGTTGTGTTGCCTGACTCCTCTCTCTCCGGAGTCACACCTTTCTGTTGGTCTTGGCCCCCTTCCTTGCCTAACCCTCTGAAACGCTTTTCCACACCTCCGACTCTTTTCCCGGGTTGTTTTTGCTAGTCGCAGCTGCTGTTTGGCCAAGGTAATTAAAGGTTCCATCCTTGGGCATGCAAGATGTCTTAAAGACAGGCCTTCCTCGGACAACTTCTCCAAAACCATGGTAACAGCTCTGAGTCCTGTGGTAGCAATCATGGGGATTGGGGGGCGGGGGGCCAGCAGTGAATATAGCCCAAGAAAATTTCCTTCCCTTATGAATCTGGATCATAATTGCCAGCGCTTTACCAAGGCAAGGACATTTGTTTGTGATGAAGAGACAGCTTGAATTCACAGGGGCTTTCTGCAGAGAGACTAAAGGTTTTCCCTCCCGCAGCCTGCTTCAGGCTGGCTATTGTAGACTTGATTTCAGAGTATTTCCCTGGCTCAGTCTCAGTATTCCCACCTGTAAAATAGGTTATAGCCATCTCACTAGGAAGAACAATGGACAGGAGGCCCTGGAGTACTTAGGACGTTCTCGGCATTGATCTCCTTCACCTCTCCCACCTTCTGCTACCTCTCTCTAAGGAGCTTTGGGAAGGCTAGGTGAGACAGTGCTGATTTCATGCTGATGTGGAAGGAAGCTCGGGCCTTTAAAAACAAACACACAAACCTGCTACTATGTGTTCCAGAGACCCTGTGCTGATTACAAAGCCATCCTGGTTTAAAAAATGGGGGGTGCTGGGTATCCCCACTTTAGTGCGCAGGAAGGCAAACATGGAGATGGGCAGATTGCTTTATAGTCGGGCTAATCTTAAAATCCTCGTGATGGGCGAACACTGACCAATGAATGACAAAGGCTGGAGACTAACTGAAATGTCAAGTCTTGGAAGTCATTTGTCACCTGCGTGCCCTCACTGTAGACATCAAATGCTGACTGCCATCATGAGTGGCACTCACGTTATGTCCTTCAGCGAGCATCGTTGACCATCTGATGTGTGCCAGGTATGTAACAGGCCCTGGCCGCTCAGAGATGAAGCCAGCCATCCCTGCTTTCTGGACGTCAGTGTCCTAGACATGTCTCATAAATGCTTAATGAGAAATAGAAGGACACACGCTCTGAGCAAGTGCCATTTCTTCAGTGGCACATAGAGACCTTATTAAGATACGAGGCTCATGATGTGGGATCATAAGGGATGTTTGAAAGCGAGAACACTGGAAATTACCTTCAGGCTATGTACCTTCTTCAAGCGATGGGAAGACAGACCCTGAGGTTGAAAGCAGTGGGTACTTGATGAGAAAAAAGATAATCACCTACTCTGAGTATCTCCCAAGATTCAGATCCTTTCAAAGCCGCAATAATAACTTTAGACCAGAAAACTCTGTCAGGATCCGTCCTCATCAAAACATCAAAGTTAACATTATAGGGACAGTGTCAGGCATCATGGGTCCCTGGCATGGTGTGTGATAAAGGACATAATGCCATTTCTGTAATATGTCTACAGGAAGTAAAGAACCAGAATTAATCACTGAGGCTTATAAAACAGCTCCAAACTGAGGGCTCCATGTTATTCAAAAACAGCAAAGTCACGAACAGGACTCCAGAGTAGCCTCAGATAAAGGAACAGCTCAGTTGATATGACAGTAACCATGACATGTGATTCTGGATAGCACATTAGTGGGGGAACTGGCAAAAGGTAAATAAAATTTATGTAATAATATGCCCATGTTAATTTCTGGTTTGGGTGGATATATAGGAGACTATACCCCCATGTAAATGAATAGGCAGCTGAAATATTTAGCAGGTCAAGAACAAAGAAGTAGCAAAGCCAGTCCTTGTCTTTAAGAAGAGACACCTATGGAGGTGTGTCTGCCTGAAAGGGGCAGTGTGAGCCCAGGGTGTCTATCCTGGTTCAGGGGGCAGGAAAGGCTTCCTGCAAGGTTAGCTTTTCAAGACAGGCTAGAGTGGGAAGGGAGAGGGGCTGCTCTCTTAGCCAGGGGACAGTACAGGACATGCACAGATGCACGAGGAACTTGAACCATACATGGATGTGGTGGCCATGACTGGACCAAGTGTAGAGCAGTAAGCATGCTTCGGTGATGGAGGGGTCTGATGGAAGCCCAAGAGCCAAAGCTTACTTGCTGGGGATGGGAGAAAGCTACTGAAGGTTCTTCGCGTGGAAGTGATGTGCTCTTGAGTGTATCTGACACAAGATGATTTGGCAGTAGGAGGGAAAAATAAGGAAGGCGGGTAGCTCGGGGGGACGAAAGATAGGACCAAGCGAGTCATTTAGGTAAACTAAGGCAGCTGTAATGAAGAAGACAGGAGAGATCGGAAAGCTTGGAGATGTGAGCACGTTTGGGTGTCTGACTAGATGCTGTGGGGCTAGAAGTCCAAAGTCACAACCAGTCTTCGAGTTTTGTTATCCTGGAGGAGGAGGGAATGACTCTTGTTGCAGTGTGGAGCAAGTTCGTAAGGAAGCAGAGGTTCTAGAGGGGAAATGAAGGCTGCTATCATCATGTGATACTCCAACTCTGTGGTTGGCTGCACATGTTCCCGTGCGGCTGTGTTGGGCCACAGAAGACACATGCTATCCCAGGGATAGCAGCAAAGGCTGAGACACTGCTTATGAAAGACCTCCATCAATTATAATGCTGGAGAAAGGGACCGAAACAACCTGAAAGGTCAAGGATGAAAAGCAAAAAGGGAATTAAGCTTTGTGATAATATTATGCAATTACTCTTAAAAGTATATTTTGTCTAGTTTTTCACACCATTAAAATATCACTGTTATTATGTAAAAAAATTATAACAGAATTCAGAATTGATAATTATACCTTGAAATCTTCTAGCAAGAATATCTGGGTAGCAAAAGGAAAGAAAAACAAAAATCTGTCAGCTATTAGGTATGATTGCCTCAGGTTGGTGGGATTATGACTTACAGGTATTTCCTTTTTTGTGTGCTTTTGTATGTTCTCTAACTTGCATAATGAATGTTCCTTATTTTCATAATAAAAATTAAAGACTGTCATTGAAAACACAGACAAGGCTGGGCACCCTCCCTATCCACTCTATCCCTTTTCAAGGTGCCTCTCCCCACTCCCCTGAAAAGCTAAGTGCCTTCCAAGCCAGAGTGAAATACCAAGGCATTTAACAAACCAGGGGAGCTTATCTGCTGGCCTGGAGAGGGGAGGGGGTTCTTTTGTGGAGGCAGATGCAGTATTAGAGCCGTTGGAACTGTGTGTATTAAAGATATTTGCATTGCCCTTATTGATTCTGTAATATGTTACAAGGAAAAGAAAACAGAGAAAATGTGAGTCTTTAAAGGGCAAGTTTTAATTAGGAAACATATTTATTTGGGGGGAAAACACTTCTGTTCGGAGACCAGCAGTTACTACAGAAAAGTTTCTGGATGTGGGTGTTCCAGATTCCGGGCAAGGGATCACAGAGGGGCGACGGCCAATGCTAGCCACCTGCCGTCTGATACTTTGTCAAATACCAAGCTGGTCACATAGGATTTAGACACCCACTGATAAGCCCCAGCAGACTTTCACAATTAGAGTAAGGAAAGGGCCAGACCATGGTCCCAGGCTTGGAAAAGCTTGCTGTAAGCTGAAAGCTCTGTAGAACAGCTCCCCCTCACCCCTTCGCTCTTATTTCCTGTTTAGTGTGAGGGCCCAATTAATCCCAGTACCAGAGCAGAGCCCTTTCACCTCTATCACTGTGGATCCGCTGAAGCCCTCACCGGCCCCAAGGGGGAGCCTGCGACAAAGAAGGCAGACCCACCCAGCCAGGAGCAAAGATTAAACAGTACTGAGGGGTGCTTAAAAGGTGGGCAGATGGGTAGGGATGGGGTTGAGGAGGCAGGAGAAGTTCCTGGAAGTCCTCGGGATGGGATGAGGCATCTGTAGGGTGTCAGAGGACAGGGGGCGAGTCACTGAACCCGGAGTGCTGCTGGCTCAGCAGCTTGAGAATGGAAAGTTACTGTCAGAAGGCACAGGCTCCTGGCCTTCATAAGCCACATTTGTAAAAGGCAAGAGGTGAAGCGGTGACTCCTCTGTGGCAGACAGACTCACGAACGCCTACACAGTCTGCCCGTGGGTCGTCTAACCTGTGAACTGTCCTTCTGCCTGGTGGGAAAGAGATCTGGGAATAAACCACGACTTGTGACTTACGTTGTCTGCTTGCAAGTAAGGGGGACACTTTTGCTCAGAAACGTCTCAAATACTCTCTTTGAGGGGAAAGGTTGGCTCTTGTCCTCCGCCCTGCTCCTTACTTCTAAACTGTCAGCCGCTTATTTGGCATTTACATATCCTGAGCAAAAATTTCTTCACTGAATTAAGAAATGGATGTTAACACCAAGAGCCTAGCATGGCCTGAACACTGTGCTAGGACCCTCCTTTCAATTGCAGCACCATGCCAAGTGATCTGTATCTCCACATCAAAGATGAGGAAACAGGCAGGAAAGTGAAGCAAGGGCTAGTGAGAAGGCTCAGCTGGAAAAGGGGCTTTATCTGCATTCTGTCCCTGGTCCCACATAGAAGGAGCAAACTGCCAGGCAGTGGTCAGTGGTAGCGCTCGCCTTTAATCCCAGCACTCGGAAGACAGAGGCAGGTCTTTGTGAGTTCGAGGCCAGCCTGGTCTACAAGAACTAGTTCCAGGACAGGCTCCAAAGCTACAGAGAAACCCTGTTTCGAAAAACAAAAAAGGAGGAGAAGGAGAGGAAGAGGGAGAGGGAGAGGAGGAGAAGGAGGAGAAGGAAGAAGAGGAGGAGGAGGAGGAGAGGAAGAAGAAGAAGAAGAAGAAAAAGAAGAAGAAGAAGAAGAAGAAGAAGAAGAAGAAGAAGAAGAAGAAGAAGAAGAAGAAGAAGAAGAAGAAGAAGAAGAAAAAGAAGAAGAAGAAGAAGAAGAAGAAGAAGAAGAAGAAGAAGAAGAAGAAGAAGAAGAAGAAGAAGACGACAAACAGATTTTCTTTTTTTTTGGTTTTTTTTGAACTTTTGATATACTTTGAAATTTATTCTCAGTGTTTACATTGATTTCAATTATTTTTTTCTGGTGAATTTTAGCAAGCTTATATCTTGCAAATCTGAGTTGTGATTGCTCTTCATAATCTAAAATTGCCTGTGCCAATGTCCTTTTTTTTAAATTTATTTATTTATTAAGGATCTCCGTCTCTTCCCCGCCACTGCCTCCCATTTCCCTCCCCCTCCCCCAATCAAGTCCCCCTCCCTCCTCAGCCCGAAGAGCAATCAGGGTTCCCTGCCCTGTGGGAAGTCCAAGGAACCCCCACCTCCATCCATTTCTAGTAAGGTGTGCATCCAAGCTGCCTAGGCTCCCACAAAGCCATTGCGTGCAGTAGGATCAGAGACCCATTGCCATTGTTCTTGAGTTCTCAGTAGTCCTCATTGTCCGCTATGTTCAGCGAGTCCAGCCTCATCCCAGGCCTTTTCAGGCCCAGGCCAGCTGGCCTTGGCGAGTTCCCAATAGAACATCCCCATTATGTGCTTTTTGTGCTATTTGTGCTTGGATTCTGTCAACTTGACACAATTATAATCACCTGAGAGGAGGCAACCTCAATTGAGAAAATGCCTCCACAAGATCTGGCTGTAGGCTAGCTGTAGAGCATTTTCTTCGTTAGTGGTTGATGAGAGAGAGCCCAGACTATTGTAGGTGGTGCCCTCCTCGGGCGTGTGGCTCTGGATTCTATAGCAAAGTAGGCTGAATGAACTGTGGGAAGCAAACCAGTAAGAGGCACTTTTCTGCGGCCTTCCAATCAGCTCTCTCCTCCAGGTTCCTGCCTTGAGTTCCTGCCCTGACTTCCTCAGGGAATCACAGTGATATGGAAGTGTAAGCCAAATAAACCCCTTTCTTCCTAAGCCGCTTTGGCCACGGTGTTTCATCACAGCGACAGTAACCCTAAGACATCTTGATATCGACACTCAGGTCCTGGCATGTGATGTCCGTGTGTGTGCATGTACACACAGGCATCAAGTAAACATAATTTAAAAAATAAAACAGAAAAATTAGGTAAATTGCTGAAAGTCACTATTTTAACTCTAGTCTAAACAATGTCATAGCTAGTGTCCAGCTTGTGTAGACTATACCACAGTGGTTTGGTCAGGTGGATAGAACTATTGATATTAGTAGTGAGGGGAGCTAGCAGTACAACTTACGGTTTATTTAAGCCTGTTGAGAATAGGTCAACACGTTACTTTTCATGACAATGTCCTGTTTACCTCCTGCATTGGATATCCCACAAGTTGGACTTGCAATTGCTTTGCTTATGAGTGCGTTTTATTTTCAAAGTCCGAGATTTAAGTTCCACAAGTGGGTTGACCACACTGCATCTCCATCACTGCTGGGTCTCCTAGCACCCAGCACAATGCCTGGCACTGAGGAGACATTAAATAAAATGCTTGTGGAGTGAATACATGACCACGAGCTCCTGCTGTTCTAGAGCCGCAGAGCCCCTGTGAGCCTCCAACCGCGTACCCAGCCAAAGGCTGGGGATCTTTCAATTTAATTCAACTCCATTTCCATGCCAACGCTACACCATCCGCCCTTGAGGGTGTGGAGTTCGGGCGGCGGGGCTGAGCTTCGGATCAGCACGTAATGATTCCCGTGTCAGACTGTGCCCCTTCGCTGACATTTGCTCCCAGATAGCAGAGGAAACACTGGTCAGAAAATAGCAGCATCTGTCGTGGTCATAGGTGACTAGCTGGCAAAATTTGGTGGCAGAAGCATCCTCTTTAAGTTAGCCACCTCGACCCCAGCCTCCACCAAGCACTGGTGCTCCCTCCTTCCCGCTGACCCTGCATGCATGATATTTTCTTTCTGAGAGCACTTCCACAGATCTCCTCAAAAGGAATGCTAATGCTTCTTCATTTCTTCAGCCTGCTTGATCCCAGGGTATGGCTCAGCCAAGGCCTCTGTCCTGTCCTGTCCTGTCCTGTCCTGTCCCCTTCCCTCCCACCTCATCTTACCAATAGCCTAGCAGGCTTCCTTGCCACCTGCACAGACATGTTCTTCACACTTGAGGGAGGTCAGGGGCAGGTGCTGGCCCTCTGCAAACTGAAGGCAGCTCCATCCCCTACTTCTAGAAGTCCATGGCCTATGAGAACTATGTACTGGTCCAGGGTGTGTGGCAGAGATAACCGATAAGGGAATAAAAATCAAGCAAGAAAGCTTCAAGAATGGCTTTCGCTCAAATCTCAGAGCCTTTACGGTGTGTGTCACTATACTGTACACGCTAAACACTTGACAAATATTCACACATTAGTTCCAAGTCACATTATCATCCAGTATTTTCAGGCCTAACAGCCTATGTCTGCAGTAATAGGGCCTGACACTATTCTAATCCAAATACTTTTCTTATTTACAGAATATCTGGAGTGTGTGTGTGTGTGAATATATATCTATATATAGATATATATCTTATTTTTCATAGTTACATGCTTTTTTAGAATACACATATGTGATACTTTGTGTAGCTGGCCATAGAGATCACAGTAATTGTAATAATATTCTCTTAGGTAAAACTTTGGTAAAGAGCAAGAGGTAAATCACACAGCCGTTGTCCCAAAACGTCAACTACGTAAGATACATTATCACTCCCATGTCTGTGAATCGTTAGGCAAAGCAACCCAGAAGAAGGTAAGATTTTAGGTCATAACAGAAAAGGCAAACATTCTGACCACCTGTTGGCGTACCTGAAGGGAGCTGCTTCTTTTACATTTGGAAACATTTATCTATGTATGTGTTTGTGTGCACAGGTGCCATGCTGCACCTGTGGAGGTCAAGGGGCAACTTGGGGGATTCTGCTAGCTCTCTCCTTCCACTTTATTGGCTCTAAAGACCTCAACTCATCAACAAGTGCCTTCACTGTCCCGAAAAATGTCCAGACTTTACGTGAAACTAAAAGAACTAAAAGCATACAAATTCCAGGAGATATTATAGGTGACAATGTATCTAATGGGGGGGGAATAGAGAAGACCCTCTCAAATATATTAAATGGAAGAAATCATAAAGGACTGTGTAAAAATAGAATTTTGTGTATACTGATAATCTAACTCAAAAATGCTGGTGAGGTATTTGAAGCATACGTGAAAATGCGAGTTAGTATTCCTTAATATATAGTGGAGTTTTACAGACATACAAGAAAAAGTATCTTGGCACTGGACGGAGCCTGGACTCAGCAGTTAGAAGCACGAGCTGCTCTGATAGAGTGCTGGGGTTCACTTTCAAGAACCCATACAGAATCTTTACAACTGCCTGTAATCCCAGCTCCAGGGGACCCCGCACCCTCTTCTGGCCTCCTCAGGTGCACAGGTACCCACACGCAAACATTCAGGAAGGCACTTACTTACTTATTTATATTTATTTATTGAGACAGGGTTTCTTTATGTAGCCTGTAGGCTGTTCTGGAACTCATCCTATAGACCACTCTGACTTTGAACTCAGAGATCCACCTGTCTTTGCCTCCCAAGTGCTGGGACTAAAGGTGTGCACCACCACTGGCCAGCAATACACACATAATTTAATTAAATAAACAATAAAAAGAAAAGGGAAAAGAGACCTCAATAGAAAGTAGGGCAAAGGGCATAAAGACTAATTTATGTAAAAAAAAGTGTTTTTTGTACAATATACACACATACATATTATACATATATATTAAGGATGTAACTCACTGATGATGCTGAAATATGAGGTACAATGATATGGTGTTTCTGTTTTATTTTGGGTTTGCTCATCAGATGAGAAACATAAGGAAAAGCACCAAGAAGACTGTCACTGTCCCTGATTATATAAGAGTATGGGTACAGCACCCCCCGACTATTCAAGCCATCTGTCCTGAAAGGGCTCAGCTGGGAGTCACTTTCCACCTAGACTCTATGTTTGTCAGTATGCATTTCTTGTTGTTAAAGAAAATAATCGCAGGACTCAGAGAACGGTAGAAAGCCATTTCATGAGTGTTAGGAGCACTCCGGGCCATTGGGAATACCTTAAATATTAACCTGTTAAGTTATGATCGAATGCCTTCAGGCGCACAGACATATGATAGACCGCTACGGAACCACCGCAGGTCATGATGTAGAACAATGTTTAATGAAGGATTTGTGAAGGGTTTGCAGTAAGTATTGTGACTTTTCTTTCATGCATTCTAGAGAATTCCAAGCAGAAGCAAAGTTGATCAACCTGCTTCAGCCGTCACCTAGCTGCAGTAATCCTTAGCGGGCGTCCAGTCATGCTTGACCGACTTTCACTTACTTCTTCCCATGCTATTTGAACTGAAAGTTCTGAAAACAAACTCTTTCATTTGCCCACAAATATCTCAGCAGCCATCGCTTTTTTATGGGCTATTTAAACAATATTAAGTTTTATATTAAAACAACAGCAATTTACCACTATTATCAAAGTACCCAGTTGCTGTTAAAATGATCCTGTTTCCCAAGTCTCTTACAACATCCAAGTAAGTCTCACAAGTAATTGATCAGTGGGTCTCCTAAGTTCCTTCTGATCTACAGGCTTCCTGCCATCTAGGTCTCTTCTCTTGTAAATTAGTTGTTGCTGATTTACCCTAACGTTTTCTACAATCTAGTTACTTAGTGTACTCTTCTGGGATGCTTGAACACATTCTTCTTCTTTTTCTTTCTTTCCCATAAGCTTGCAGTTCATTCTAGAAGCTTTGTCCCCTTCAGAGTTAATTTTTTGGCAGGACTGCTTTATAGATGGTCGAGGGTGCTTCCATCTGTCTTGGTGATGTCAGCAGCCTTTGGTGTTCATTGACCAGATTCATCATTGCCCCAGAGGTGGTAGGGAGGTGATAGTCCATCATGCCTTCTTCACTCTCCAGCAGAATACTTCTCTAAAGACAAATGACCCCTCATGAGCTCCTTGGTTATCTTAAAAAGGTAGGCTCCATTTTTGACATTCTTCCTTTCACTTGCCAGATCTCCAAAACATGAGTTGGCCTTTAGCATTGCCCAGAAGCAAGCAAGGCTGTCTGAGTGTGTGTGTGTGTGCATGTGTACATGCATGTATGTGTGTGTGTTTAGGAACCATTCATGAGGGGTTAGAGAGATGGCTCAAGGTTAAGAGCATATAAAGCTCTATATTTGGTTTGTAGCATCCACACTGGGCAACTTTCAACTGTCTTTGACTCCAGTTTAGGGGATTCCAAGTTGGCTTCTTGGGTACTTGCACTCACGTGCACACACCCTAGCCCCCCACATACATGATTAAAAATAGTGCAAGTAAATAAGAAAACATATCTAGTGTATTGCTACTTACTTCAAGTATTAATTAAATTTATTTTCAAATTATCTGGTCTTTGGCCAGCATGAACATTTTCACATCGATTCCCAAGCCTTCTGGAGTCTCTTTTCTTTCGATAACAAATGATGTTTCAGAGCTGAACACCATGGAACCTGCATGCAACTCCAACACTCTTGAGGCTGAGGCAGGAGAATTTTGAGTTTAAGGTATACTGGACAATATAGTTTGAGGACAGCTTGGGTTAGATGGGAGCAAGACCCTGTCTCAAAAAAAAAAAAAAAACAACAACAAAACAAGCCCAAATAAACAAAAAATAGTCAACCAAACACCAATGAAATGAATGTTCCAGCTTGAGATTATTTATATCTATCAAAATATAGAACTAAAATTACTGATAACACCTGTTCCATCTTGGGATTTATTTATTTGTTGCTTAATTTTAAGTAGCAAGTTTTAGAATTCAGTCTTATCACTATGGATTCTTCATTTACTATGACATTAATTTAGCTTCTTTTGCCCATTTGGAATGACCAGAAATTTGCAATCTTTAAAAGGAAATTCATTATGCGTTTCTATCAACCCTGTTGCACCTGCAGAGCTGCAGAGCTGGCTCCGTGGTTAAAAGAGCAGAGTACTCCTGCAGAGGACCTCCCTCGGTTCCCTTCCCAGAACCCATGCTGGGACCTCACAGGTGTATGGCATTGCAGCTCCGAGGAATCAGATCCCTCTGTTTCTCATAGACACGCTTCTCTACACACACACAATTCAACATAAAATCTTAAAAAACAAGACACGCTCACGTTTTACTTAACCTCATCTAGTTCCTGTGTCTCTTTTCTTCCATTATAGAAAATACCATAGAAAATATTTAATATATCAAAAATAACAATAACATTTACATTTGATGTAAATAATTATAGATATATAGCAGACATACGCATATCTATATATATGCATATATTTTATTTTTTGGTTTTTAGAGGCAGGGTTTCTCTGTAGCTTTGGAGTCTGTCCTGGAACTAGCTCTTGTAGACCAGGCTGGCCTCGAACTCACAGAGATCCGCCTGCCTCTGCCTCCCGAGTGCTGGGATTAAAGGTGTGCGCCACCACTGCCCAGCGTTACTCTATATTTTATATAATTATAAAGACCAGTGAGCAGTAAGTGTTAGCAGTGATAATTCTTTTTTGTCGTTGTTGTTTGGTTGGTTGACTTGGTTTTGGTTTTATTTTCGAGACAGGGTTTCTCTATGTAACAGTCCTAGCTGTCCTGGAACTTTCTTTGTAGACCAGGCTGGCCTCGAACTCAGAGACCTGCCTGCATCTGCCTACCAAGTGATGGGATTAAAGGCATGAGCCACCACCGCCTGGCAGCAGCAATGACTTTTTATGATGAAATTAAGCATAAATTAATTTTATTTTTTCTTTATTTTTTATTATTTACAAAATGTCTCCAATGGGCCTATTTTTCTTTTTTGGCAGGAGAAAAAACAAAAATAAACCAGATGGTATAAATCGCAATATTATAAACTACCCATCTTATACGTGGGCAGAATAATGATAAGCTATGACATCTGTTATGTGCTGTCATATTTACAAAGTATTTATTATCTTCCATGATCACTTCAACATATTTGTGAGATAGGATAGAAATATTGTTTTATGTCAGAAAACCTTTCTTAGGTGTGATGGTGCATGTCTCCAATGCTAGCCCTTGAAGACAGAGACAGGTAGCTCTCCATGAGTTCATGGTAAACAAGAAAGGAAATGGACTCACGGTAAAAATTAGGGCTGCCCACTTGTTGACTAGTGTCCTCCCCCATGCATAAAGCGAGCTCTTAGTGGTCATCAGTGTACAGTTTGGCGGTGGTCATAATTGTGCGGTTCGATAGTAGGGGAATACCTATGCTGTCCATCTTGTTGGCTAAGATGCTGTCCCAGAACATCCTTCAGTCTGGGACCTGAGGTTTCACATAAATGCCAATATTTTTTTTTTGGTTTTTCAAGACAGGGTTTCTCTGTGGCTTTGGAGCCTGTCCTGGAACTAGCTCTGTAGACCAGGCTGATCTCGAACTCACAGAGATCTGCCTGCCTCTGCCTCCCGAGTGCTGGGATTAAAGGTGTGCGCCACCATCGCCCAGCCCAATATTTTTTAAAGTACATAACTAAACCTATTTGTGTGAATGACCATTAGGATCCCAGATATGCCTGGATATTGAAGAGAAATTTCACAAGATAAATGGTGCTTAAATTTAGTCTTATGTGTACGCAGCATGAGAAACTCGGGCGTTCTGTTATTCCTCCAGAAACTTGCAAGGACTGGGGGAGGAACTCCACCCTGTCTCTCTCTAGCTCCCCTTCTCTGCCTTAGTGAGCCCACTAGCACTTTGTCCTGAGCAGCCCAACAACCAAAGACTTGATGTGGCTCTTCAGGGGGACCTGCAGGCGGATGGACATGTCTGTGAAACCACAAGGGCTTTACTCAGATTTGCCCCACAGTGGGCTGGGAAGAAGGTTTGGGCTGGGGCATGGGAAAGACACTACATAGCATCACTTCATGGCAGTGACGGGATCTAAACCAGTAAAGACCAGGGAAGCCCAAACACAGGCCAAAAGGGACATTTTAAACTTCATGTCTTATTTTTTTTTTCTTTTAACAAAGCTACTCATGAGTACAGTTATCGAAACACAAACACTCTGCCTGTATCTGGTGTAAATAGAAGTCCCTCATCTACAGGTCACCATCTAACCCTGCTCGACAAAGGCAACAACTCCCGTTTTCAGTCATCTCTTGCAATGTTCATTTATTTCCACATTTCTAAATAACCTGCCTCTTTTGAAATATCTTGGTTGTTTTCACTTTTTGAGAGGACTTCACACCGTTGAAGAATATGTAGGAAATCCATTGGTAGTTTTCAAAAGCACAGTTGAGGGATATGTCTTTCCTTACCCTCTCCGTGAGCTTAAATAATGAAACAGTTAAATGTTAGTGTCTTCATTACAATGGGTTTGTCAAATTGCTCCCAGGTAAGCTGTATCACATACATATCGCTCTCCCGTGTTAAGTTTGGTCTTCTCCCCACTTATGTCCCCTTTTGCTTTTTCATGGTTGCTCGACATTTGGGGATTGATATTACTTGATCCCCTAAGCTGTAAACCTGCCCATATACCCCATCAATAAAATAACCTATCTTTTTTTGTTTTTTTTTTCTTCTTGTTTCTTTCTTGCCTAATAGAACTTCATTTCCCACTGTCCCACTGTCCCAGTGCGGGCTGGCTGTGTTCTGGGCCCTCTTGGGATCTCCTTTTACCTCATTCCTGGGAGTTCTGTTCTGGTATGTTCGGCTCTGAGGACTCCACATCCTGGTCTTTTCTCTCCCCTTCATGAAAGACTGTATGGAAGCAAGGATCTGACTGCACATAGACCTCTAGACAGAAATAATTTCTCTATCGCCCTCGTGATGTTGATGGCCTCATGTCTCCTTTCTTCTCTGAGCTGTTCAAGGGGTTCAGTGCTGTCTCTTTGTCCTGTTCCGTGTTGTGACAATGTGATTCTCTTACCATTTCCCCTTCTCCGGAAGCTTTTAAGAGCACTTCAGTTTCCCATATCGAAAAAATAATATTGCATGTATTTATTGTTCTCTCTCTCTCCCCCCTCCTGTGTGTGTGTGTGTGTGTGTGTGTGTGTGTGTGTGTGTGTGTGTGTGACTGGGTGGGGGCCAGGCACAACCTGCTGGAGTTGGCTCTCTCCACCAACCACCAACTCCATCTACCACCAGGCTCCCAAGGGTTAACTCAGGTGGTCAAGCTTAGAGCCATCTCTCCTGCCCCCTTTTCCTAGCTCTTTATTTCAGAGGTCACAGAATGCTCGCGGTGGGCCTTATGTCATCCACTGTACTGGGCTGTTGTTGGTTTTTTCTACTCTAGAAAAATCTGAGATTTGCTTTATTTCACTGATAATTTTCTTCTTCATTTCCAAAATTTGCCATATTCAAATACTAGGGCTTGCAGACTGCCTCTCATTTTTCAATCTTCTCCTCCTTATTTTCCATATTCTTGTCTTTCTGTTCTACTTTTGGGAGATTTTTTGTCAGTTTTGCCTACTAACCCTTCTGTTGACATTTTCACTCCCGCTGTTGCGTTTTTAATTGTCAGGAGCCTCTTTTAGCTGGTTGAATGCTTCCCTTTAAATAGCCTCCTTACTTCATGTGTGCAGCATCTCAAAGGATGCTAGCAATTTATTTTATGAGCTGTTCTATCGACGCTGTTCTCATCACTCTCTATGCTCTTTGAGGTTTGTTTATGCATTCTTTGGCAATTTCATACACGTATATAGTGGATGATTGCCATATTCAACCCTAATTCCCCCTTACCCACACTCAGTCACTCCAGAAGTCTGTCTTTTCCAAAATGTCCCCTCTTATTTTCGTGTTTTTTTTTCTTTAAATAATCCACTGAGTATCACCAGAGTTACTTGCAAATGCATGGAATAAAGGCTTTTTCTTTTTGCACTAAATTCAGGGTTATTAAGAAACCCTGTTTTAATACAGATTGAGAGGGAGAGTACAAACTTTAAGACTTTTTAAAATGTTGCTTTGTTTTTTTGAGTTTGCCTGTCTGCATTAATGACGATGCTCATATTTAGATGGTCTAGATGTGTACACACATAATCAACCCCAAAAGAGTTGGATAGTCCAAGATTATCCAGAGTAATGCCTATTGCTGGTAGGTTGTGTCATAGCATGCTCTGGCCAGGTTGAGGAGGCAGGCACCCAGGAGAGTGCAATAGAGGGGTGGAGCTGAAGACTGTCAATCATCCTTTCCCTTCTGAGCTCCTCCCAGACCACTGTTGATATGAGGGCCTCTGGCTTTCCATTTCCCAGGATCCCTGGGGCTCTGCAGCCATAGTCAGATACCCAAAGGCTTTTGGTACAGAGAGCTGAAGATGCACAATCTCAGATCAGTTCTTGTTCATCAACTGCAGTTCTCAAGTGCTATTGTCTTCTTGGCTCTTCCTCTCCCTTGGTGGCTATGTGTCTTTTTAGCATTTCTTTCCCAAGTTGGTAGTTATTACAGAAGAAACAAGAATTGAACATGCGTTCCATTCCCATGAGCGGCAGGAGACTAAGGCAGAAACTTCACTGGGCTGCCGCCACCCCTCGCCCCCTGGGACCTGGAGCCCCTTCCTGAGTAACGCTATGGCTCTATCTACTATTACCCGGCTGTGGATGAGCTGGAGGTCCTCAGTGCCTTCATTATTGTAGTGTGCAGATAACCATGTCTGTCTTCTAGTTGCGAGAACAACCAGGATAATGTCTGGTCTGTAATCCGAGTTTCTCCTTTTGTGACGTGTACCTACAAATGCCGGTTACGTATACTTTGTGACATTATCATTTCTGGCTGTAAGGGTGACCAGGCTTATTGGGATATTGTTAGAGATGATGCACCCTACATGGGAATGAGAGGATCCTCCTTTCTGAACGTTGTAATGAAACATCCTAGCCTATAAAAGACAACAGGGTAGACGATGGTGGTGATGGTAGTTAATATTTATCAGGAGCTTGTTATGTGTCAAGAGGCTTCCTATGCCATCTCAACTGAGCAGCGTGGCATCTCTGTACTTGCATACCCTTGCTGTGTTGTTCCACAAAGGAGCAGACCGAGGCACGGAGATGTTAAATCTTTAGGTCAATATCACACAACAAAGATATGGCTGGTCACATGATTAGAGTGTCTCGTTTACTCCCAGAGTGATGACTCATACCACCAAGACTAGAGCTCCTCAAACGTTAACGCTGTCACAAATCACAGAGCCTCTTGTTATAGAGCAGATACAGTTATGTTTTGTTATAGCGCAGGCTCAGCAGGCCTGGTATGGGGCTGCCCTCCGCATATCCAACTAGCTCCCAGGTGACACCTGTGATGCTACCACAAGGACTACATTTCACGTGGTGATCTTGATGGATGTCACATTGCATGGAACCTTGCTTCCTAAGGGCACCAATGAGACCATAAGAACCATGATGCGATGAGCCCAACATCTCTTCCTATGTGCGTATCCAGGACCATGGACATCCCCACTTTCACCACACCCTTGCTCAGGACACCTTGGAATGGCTCTACCACTGTCTTCCCACTGCTCTGAGGGCAAGATTCTCACTGCTTGCCATTGCCTTCGGAAGGAGCCAAGGGTAACCTGGCATTTATTGTTCACGCCGATTCTTGTCCCTTCTCTGAACACAACACTGGCATTCTGAGCTGGTGTCCTGAAACATACAAGTCCTCAGGTGTGGGGCCGGAAAGATGGCTCAGGGGCTAAAAGAGCTTGTTGTCTAAACTGATGACCTCAGTTCCTGCGCCATACATGACAGAAAGAAAGAACCGAATCCCACGAGTTGTCTCCTGATTTTCACATGTGTGCAGTTGCAAACATGCACATGCCCACACACATACACACTACATGTAAGAATTTTAACAATAAAAACCATTTCAAGATGTGGAAATATTTCCCCTGAGGCCCTCTGCAGGCTTGGGCCATGTCACCTAAATGGAAATACATAGAAGACCCTCTCACTTTGGGTCTTCTAGACCCCAGCCAGCCCTTTCTGTACCCTGGATCTCAGAAGTCTCCTTGCAAGTGCAACTCTGCCAGCTGCTGCCTATAGTCTATGACCTGGAAATAGAACATTTGCTCTCTGACTTCTTTCTCTTTCTTTGGCCACTGGATCAACTCTCCTGGAGTTCACTGCCCCGAAAGCAAGCCAACTGGAGTCAACTTCCAGGCAGGCAAAGTCGGTGGTGTCTGTGAATTCAGCACATACAAGGCTGCTATATCTGTGTCTCAGCCTAGGCTCTCTGCGCCTGGCTTTTTCTGTGGATTCTCAAGGACCTCACTCAGGTCTTGTGTGGAAAGCGTTTTATTGACTGAAGCATCTCCCCAGCCTCCATTTATTATTTTTTACATATCTGGAGGGAAGGAAATCAGTATGCCCAAGAGTCTTCTACACTCCGTGTTCCCTGTCTTACTATGCACAAGGAAGCTGCAGTCAGCTTTGGTAAGGGGTGTGTGCCCTGTGCGTTGGCCCAGCCCTCCAGGGTCCCCACGAGCTGGCTATTTCACTCCAGTCCTGGAAGAATGAATGTTTGTGATCTCTGGTTGGCAGGCACACGGATGAGCTGTACACTGTCAGGTAAGTACTTTTCCTTTCTAAGACCCAGGGTCCAGATTGCTCAGTGGGGATAAGAAACGCTCACATTATTGCACAGGCTGCATTACTGCGCCAGGGGGCTCAGCAGCCTTCTGGGGAAGAAGGGGAGCATGTTAGGTTTTGCAGAAACCTGTGGTTTCTTCATTTTCTTTCTTCTTCTTCCTCCTCTGCTTCTCAGATAGGGTTACATGTTTTCCAGGCTGGCCTTGAGCTCCATAAGTAGCCAAGGATAGCCTCAAATTTCTGATCCTCCTCCCTTTATGCCCCTATTTAGGGATTGAACTCAGGACTTCAAGTGTGCTAGGTAATCATTCTGCCCACTGAAGTACCTCCCAAAGTTACATGTTCTTATGTTTATTATCCTTAACTTTAAAATTAATTTGTTAAAAAAAAAAGAAAATGTAAACAGTCTTCAGCTCCGAGGCTATATAAAGACAGACAGCAGGTAGATTGGCACTGACCAAAGTTTACGAAGCCAGAGCACTTATGAAGTCTATGATAACACCTGGCACCTGGCGAATATCAATACATGTTTCTTCTGCTCAGCACAACGCCAGGCCTCTCCCTCTCAGACACGGGTGGATGCCGCAGTGCCCATCAGAACTCTCGCTGTTGTCGTGACTGTCCCCAACAATACGGGCGGGGAGGTGGGGGAGCAGCGTTGCCTGTTGAGGCATGTCCTTCTGAGGGAAAAACCTGTATGGTGTGTCGTGAGCTCCAAGGCAGCGTGACAAACGTGGTGTGACCATGTCACCACCGTGAAACCAGAGCCGTTGTTTAAGCCAATTGCTAAATCACATCTCCATTCCCATTCCTCTGCCCATACCGTTGCCAAACACCCAAATCTGGACGGGGCATTGGAGGCTCTCAAGTCTGCTGAGCGACTCTTCATGCTCACAGCTCTCCCCTCCTTTGTTTTTGTTATTTAACTCCCCTCTTCCCCGCCCCCACCAGCTCAAGCTGCGTTATTTATTATTTAACTTGAATGCCGGGGATGTAGCTCCAGATGAAAAGCATTTGACAACATAAAATTGCATTGTGTTATGTGACTCTCATGCATGCAGCTTGGCATAATTAAAGCAAGAGAGGCCCGATGTTGTTTTCCTATTCTAAGACTACAATGACTATATCTAAAGAAATGTCAGTCATTTTCTGTGTTGTCCACAGAACCCAAGGAGAATATGCATTTACATACAAGAGCCAAAGACCATGTCAAACGATTGTCCAAAAGACACATGTACTTTTTTCTCTTGTTATTTACCAAGAAAGGAAACAAAGTTATATAGAGGCACATAAGCCAAGTTTCTAGAATATTTCGCCTTAAATTTTCTTGACCCAGGCATGCAGTAGGTAAATTATGTTTATGGGGATTCACCAATCTTAAGTTCTTTTGAAGAACGCTACTTAGATGCAATGGCGGCTCACTCTCATTGTGCACTTGACAGAATCTAGAGGCATCTGGCAAAGGGACCTGTGGGTATGCCCGTGGTGGGTGATCTTGATTATGATAATTGATCAGAATAGACTCATTTTCATTGTGGACAGGAATTAGGCAGGAAAAACCCTGGGCTGGACAGAATGGGGAAAGCTAGCTGGGCACTCACTCCTCGCTCTCTGCCCTGAATGCAGTGCGGCGAACCACTTCAAGCTGCAGCTGTCTTGACTTTTCTGTATCTTGAACTGGGAGCCAAACTAAGCCCTTCCCCTTCTAAGTTGCTTTTGCCACGGCACTGTATCACACCAACAGGAAAAAGCACCTGAGCCAGAGATCTACAAAAGGGTTGGGTCCGACGCCGAGTGCCAGAATGAAGGGGTGGAAAAATGAAGGTTTCATAATGAAGAAGGTAGATGCATGAGACATACCGATTCAGCATCGCCACTAACTGGCACGATTACAGCTAGAGTCTGTGCAGCAGGACTTCGGCGATATTTTAAATGCTTTTTTTTTTTTTTTTACTACAATGAATCCTTTTAACCTTCTCAGGCAATCCTAGGAGTTATATACTATTACACATCTCCACAGAGGGGGAAACTGAGGCCAGGCACAGAACAAACTCTTAATTACAGAAAAGTAGCTATTACGTTGGGGGATCAAGTTCTCTCTGCTGGCAAGACAGAAGGACCTTTCACACGGAGAAGGTGTATCTACCTCCCCCACACCAAGATGAATGGGTAACAGACCCAGAAGACTTTCTTTAAAGAAAATGCTTTGTTCTATTTCTAGGGTGTGTGTATGTGCACATGCTTTGGGCTCATGTGTGCATACTTCAGAGTCCACATGGAGGTCAGAGGACAGCTCGCAGGAGTCTGCTCTCTCCTTCTATTAACTGTGTCCCAAGGATCAAACTAATTAGGTTATTAGGCTTGGCGGCAGACGCCCTTAACTCGGCCATCTTGCCAGAAGAATGTCCCAAGCCCCACTCCTACCCTTGCCTATTTCAAGCAACACAGTGTTACAAATAGTTGTTATTCAACATTAGTTTCTCCTGTGGTGCTGGAGACGTCAGAGTGTCTGTCTTGTGGACTGCCGTATGCCTAACGGCCAGCACGTGCTTCAAGAGTACATTTTGACATGAATGTAGAAATCTGGTCAAGGCAGAGGCAGGGATAGAGATTAAGGTGCTACCGGGCAAAGGTTAAGGCTCAGCTCCACTCTCCACCCCATTAGCATTTAAAAAAAAAACCTCTCATTTCGCACTAGGCCCACGGTATTCCTAAAAGGCTTTAAAAGCACGGTATTGTCAAAACTCCCATTACTGCATGTTTCAGTAACACTCTGCACATAGATCCGCAGCAATTACCTCGCGCACAGAATCCTACGCTGAATTCTGCACTTTACCCAAGATCGCCATTAATTAGCTGAAATGCTGTGGCTGCTGCATGCCATGTGCCTCAAAGAGCAAAGCCGTGTGTGGCAAGAAGAGAACTTTCTTCTTCTCTTCTGCAGAAGAAAGCCATGCCAGCGGCCGTGCAGAAGCCCTTGGGCCGCCAGGCTGCTCTGGCAAAGCAGGCGGACCTGTGCAGAAAGGAGAATGTTTTGGCTTTGATAGACAGGTGAACAGAGATATCTCAAGCTGGGGGTAAAATGGAGAAACAAGATTACCCGCTTGCCAAGGTCTTTAAGATAGAGCAGGGAATGATTTGCAGATTGGAGCATTATTATTTTTGTTATTATTTGGGCCCAGATCTGCTTTTGCTAGGCAAACAGTCCATTCCCAGCCTTTTTCTATTTTTACTTGGAGATGGAGTCTTGTTTGCTAAGTTTCCTAGGCTGGACTTAAACTTACATTGTAGCCCAGGCTGGAGTTAAATCCCCCTGCCTCAGCTTCCTGAGCAGCTGGCATTATGGATATCCACCCCCATGCCTGGTTTAAGATGTCTTTGCACATATCCAATTGGAAATATCATCAACCTCGAAGATTTTTCTAGCTCATAGAGACATTGAGAGGAAAGGGGCAGGGTGTGGTAGCTTTTATCCCCACCAACAAAATCTTTATTAGGAAATTATGTTAAATATGATTCAGATGTTTGATATAAATATACTATTTCCTCTTGGAATTATTTCTCAGTGTGGAGCCACTGATGGCTTCTTAACTACAGTCATGTGGGGAGTGAGGGATTACAACCCCTGCCCATCAAGAGTAGGCAGGGGAGCCCTGGCAGCAACACACGGTGTCCTTTGGGTGTCCAGTGAACCCCATGCTCATAAGAAAAGGTGGCGAGCTCCAGGGTGTCCTTGGATGGCAGCTGAACTTCAGGATGGTAAGTGGATGTGCACAGAACACAAAATGGCAAATGTTGTGTCAACCTGACCTGAGTTCTGGTTTTGGCTGTACACCCTAGCAGTTGTGCATCTCTGGGAAAACTACAAGGCTTGCTGAGAAAGACATTCCCTGCCCCCAGTGACTTCATTTTCAAACCAGAGTGCACCATGTTCCTTTAGAGATACAACCAAAATGAATGAACGAACGAACGAATGAATGAATGAACAAATAAACGGCTTGCCTGACTGCATCGGACAGAGGCTTCAATTTGGGAAGAGCCCATCACCCTCTGCCAAAGGCCTGACGCAATGGGAAATGTGAGATGGCTTCCTTTTTTTTTTTTTCATTCCACAAACAATTAGGGTGTGTTTACAGTGTACCAACCACTATGCCAAATCCAGGACACCCCGGAGATCAAATGTCGGCATGGTTCTTTTGGAATGGCTTGTGGTTTGCTGGATTCTTCCATCTACATCATCTAAGTGAGAAGAAATCAGCATTGGTGGAGACCCCACACTACAGACGGATATATCTGAAGCTAAGAACCAGCAAATTTGGGGCATGCATGGTGCCAAAAGTTAGCTTCAGACAGCATTCGAGGGGTACTGTTCCTGTGAGGCCTTCCCATGGCAGCACCAATATCGCCCACCTCGGTTTGGTGTTAGGGAGCAAAAGACTTTTCTTATTCAGGTGCTTTGTGCACTTTGCAAAACAGACACATTAATTATTATCCTTGCATTTCACTGATGCTATTGAAAACCTGGCTGGATTTGGCGGCCCACTCAAGAACACCCATCTACACAGGCCAGAGCAGACGCCGAGCTACAGGACCCTTACATGATGCATTGGCAGGTAACACGGCCCATAATTCCCGCCTCAGTACTTCCCGATTTGGGAACTTTGAGCTCTGTGGTCTTAAACTATTTCCATAACCGATGCCAGTTATAATTACATTCCAGTTAATAGGCCATTCTGCAGCAAAACTTGAGCACACAATGAGCAAAGGCTTGCCGGCTTGGCGCGTTATTTATGGACAACCCCGAGGACCTGCTCCCTCTACATCCGCTGCAGAACTATGCGCTCATATATGCAAGCTGGCTACTCAGCTTCATTTTTCTCTGTGTTCCCTCAGCAAGAATGGGGAGAGAAACTTCCAGCATATGGAAGCATTTCTACACTCTAAGATTTTTCAGGGTGAGGGTGGGGTGGGAGGGTGGGAGCATAATTTGCAGCTGTGTGTCAGAAGAAATATGTATTTCAGAGTGAGGCTGATTAGGCCAGGTTCCACGTGGCAAAAGTCATCTTCAGGAAAGCATTTTTTTAAAAAAAAAATTCAATTTTGCCCCCAATTTAGCATTTGTGAAATAAGTACTTCTCAGTCTGTTCAACATTTGCCAAGACACAAATCACAAGCAACTCTGGGCCCTGATTATCACTGTGGTCTGCTCTAACGTGTGCCCCACTGGGCCTGCACAGGCGTGGACCAGAAGATGAAGGCTTCCCTTAAGTGTCTGTGGCCACACTGACTTTTATTTTTATTGCATTGGTTCCTGTGGACATGAGCATGTTGTGGGGGACATCACATGTGTACACGCATAAATATGGAGCCCAGTTTCTCACTCTGCTTCTCTTCACCTTCATTCTCTGAGACAAGGTCGCTTCACTAAGCCTGGAGCTACTTGGCTGAGGGGCTCTTCTCCCCTCTACCTTCCCAGTACTGTGTTTGGAGGTGTGCAAGCCACACCCCATTTATATGGTGCTAGGGACTAAACCTCGAGCTTGGCGCATGCTAAACCAACTCCCCTAAAAACTGAGCTATCTCCCTAGCCCATCACACCGAAGATTTTTTTTTAAAGTAAATTAAGAGACTGAGTGTGTAACCATGATCTGTGTGGATGGCCCCATTTAAACTTAGTATGCCCAACATAACCATGTCATAAGCAAACCTATACACAATACATTCTCCTAGTCTCTAGAGAACAGAGGCTCCCCAACTGCCAAGGGCACAGCAGACAATGCAATACAGACTTCCAGGGCTTTAAGAAGCCTCCGTTTGTCTCCTTACATACCCCGCTTCCCCTCGAGTGGGGTCCATCCCTTCAGGCACCACTTGTCCTCCTCAGTTAAAGATGGGTCAGGTGTACCCGCCCTCACTTGCCAATTAGTAACGTACAGACCCGAAGAAATCAGGGCCGTCTGCATGATGTGGAAGGGCTCATGGGTAATTTCACCCCCACTTTGCTGTTTCAAGGGTGCTTGCGGAGAAAGCAAAGGCGAGAGCTCTCCTTCCACTGCTTAAAGATTTACCAGGGGCCCTCAGACCCTCGGCTTTCTTCCTGCTGCTTCAGGCGATGTGCCACTAGGAGCTGTTATTATTCGTTTTACATGGGAGAAAACTGGAAAAAGAGAGAAGGGTGAAGAGAAGGAAGAAGAGGGGTAGGAAGAGGAAGAGAAGGAGAAAAAAAAGGAAGGAGAGCAGGAAGAGGAAGAGTTGACTTTTCTTAGGTCACAGAGTGGGAGAAGGAAGCAGCGGGCATCCCAGGGCTCTCCCTGGGATTAGGGGATAAAGAAGGTGAGCATTTGCTCTCCCTGCCGCCATTTCTGGTACCCTGGGAATTCTGCACCATCACAGCTCTGTCCATCCAGACAAGAACCCAAGGGGTCTTTTGTTTTTGATTTTTAAATTCCACTGCCTTTCCCACCTGCCATGTAAGTCAATTTTGTAAATGCCTCAGGATCCTAACACCGGAGCTTAGAGCAGAGGTTCTCAACCTGTGGGTCGCAACCCCTCTAGGATGGCACACCAGATCTCCTACATACCAGATACTTACACTACAATTCATAACCATGGAAAGATCACAGTCATGAGATAGCGATAAAATAGTTTTGGGGTCACCGCAACATGAGGAACTGTGTTAAAGGGTCCCAGCATCATGAAGGTTGAGAACCACCGACTTAAAGCATTTAGAAGAATCCAGGAGGATTTAATGATTCCTTACGTCTGACATGGCCATTGGAAAGTTCACATTTTTATATCCTTTTCCGAATGAGGTTGACCTGGAAATCAGAGTTGGTGACTTTGGCAACTCTTGCCTCCCAACCGCCCCATCCCACAGCCCTTCTCTTCTGCCAGAGGGACTGGCACAGTGCCTGGGGCTTAGTAGGCAGGAAAGAGTCACAGCTTTGCTTCCCCATCATTTTATTCTTACGGAATTTCTCCTTCATGCACAACATGGCAAAGACTATTGAGCGTTGGTTTAGAGAATTATCAGTCATGCACGCCGTCCCTAACAAAGTCATTCTTTATAGCAAAAGCTGAACAGATATTACCCACCATGCCACCGCTACTCAGGTAATATGAAGGTCAGTGAACTGCAGGGCCAACAACACTCCATAGTAAGGGCACTGGCAGCTGTATGCGGAGACATACCCGACTCCCCAGGACATTTGCGTTTCTTATAATTTCGCAAGTCAGTGAATGGACAGTAAGACATGCCTACATTTTTATGCCACGGTTATTTATTTATTTTTGGTGTGTGCATACGCGGTGTGACTGGGGTGTGTGGTGGGTGCATGCAGCCATGCATGCTTATGTGAAAGCCGGGAGAAGACTGGGTGTCTCCCTGTAGCTCTTTCCACCTTATGTCTGAGATAGGGCGTGTCTCTTGAACCCAAAGCATGCTGCTTTAGCTAGATGGGCTGATCAATGAGATCCTGGGATCTGCCCATCTCTGCTGATCAATGTTGGGGTAACAGACTAGTCACACTCAACTAGCCTAGCTTTGAAAAAAAAAATCTAAGGACTGGGGATTTGAACTTAGCTGCTCTGGCTTCCATAACAAGTGAGCTACCTCTTTAGCCCTGATTTTTCCTATACAAGAGCATTAATTTGAAGAAAAGAATTTTTTAGGATAAATTGAAAATTGATTATAATGGGGAAAAATTAAGCTCCTGTATTTTTGGGGTACATGGTAAGCGAGCAGGAGGAAATGGGAAACACAATCTATTGTTGTTTGAACCTAAAGATACTTCAAAGTCATTTTCTGGGTCTTCCTGCAGCTCTACAAGATCTATGCATGGTGGCTTCTATTATACCCATTTTATAGGGAAGGGAACTGAGGCTTAAGGTGACATAGCCAGAAACTGGTAATGGAGCCCGTCTCCAATCTGTGACCTATTTGGGGGTTCCTTGCAGCACCCCTCCCTGCCGTGTATAGAATTTTCAGCGTTCAGCTCTCCAAACTGAAAACCACCACCTTATAATGAAAAGGGAAAAGAGACTTCATCAGACATGACCCAAAACAAAGCTCTAATTCAAAATCATTTACCTTCTTCTCTGCCACCTGAGACCTCCAGACAGCAGCCAGGGCTCACCGGAGAAAGACTTACAGACATCGACTGGCTGACTGACTTGTCAGGACTGGCATTTACAGAGGCCATGCTGACAAAGGACTAACCAGTCACTAACACTTAAAACCACACTAGCACAAGCACCCATGCCCATACTCAAAACTCCCAGTCCTGGGGTTTTAGCAAACACTGGCTGCCTCCTTCCCCCTCTGGCTGTGGCTTCAGACTGCCAAGCACCCTGGGAAGCCAGAGCTCTGTGTGTCCTTATGATGCAAGAAGCAGAAAGAGCCTCTGGCTGAAATTCTTGCGTCTCATCTTTGGCCACCAAGCATTCTCTGGATACAGGCATATTTCTAAGTACCAGAAAGGGAAGAAATCGTGGCATAAGAGATCAGTCAGCGGGCTACACAAAACAAACTTCTGCACACCCGAAAATTCATTAAAAAATGAAAGGCAAGTAGCATGAAGAAAATATTTCTAATAGAAGCTACAAAGGCCTAATATTATTAGTAGGAATGAATCTTTCATGAATTAAAAAAAAAAGAAATCAGCATAAAAATGGACAAGGGCCACGAACAGAAAATTAAGAGTATAGACAATCTGCAATGAACATGAAAAAGAGTTTCATCTCAGAAATCATCAAAGCAATGAAAATTAAATTAACATGAACAGACTAATGCTTGCAAACTCTTCGTCAAAGGTAAAAAAGATAAATTCCAGTGTCTGTAAGTTTGTGGGATGTGTTTTTCCATGTCTCAGCTTGATGCATACAGACTTGTCCCATGACTGCTCCGCCTTGTGCTGCTTCGACTCTAAAATGTTTTAAAGTGTTGATGTTCTCTGACCCATTAACTCTAAATCATAATGAAGTATGAGTTATATTTATCCTGGCCTTGTTTACATTAACGAAACCTGGGTTCATAGGAAGCTAAATTCCCAGAAAGAGAATTATTTAAATAAATTACAATATGTGTATTGCTACACAGTCACAAAAAAATATAACGAATGTTTGGAATGGCATTAGAAAGTGCCCAGCATATTTAATGGATAAATGCGCACACACAAGCACAGAGGTATAATATCATCCCAATTGCTTAAAAGACTACCCCGTGACCAATGCATATACCAAAGAGAAGGAAGCTCTAGAGTGTGCAACAGTGATTCCGAAGAAAAGGAATGTGATATTACAGCAATATGAAATGTGGCAGCCTTTGTCTGGAAACTCTCCAAAGAAGTAAACCATTCACGGGAGCAAACCGTGTCGGATCTAGGTCTTAACAGGGAACTGAAGCTAGACACATGCATTGGAGCATCCCTGACTGTTGTGAACACACCGCCGACACAATCAGGGCTGAGAGCTCATTTGTACTCTTGTGCTGCCGGGGACCGAACCTGGAGCCTCATGTAGTCTGTCCACACCCGACGAGCTCGGCATCACCGAGCTGCACCCAGACAGCTTATACAATGTGGCTTGACACTGTGACACTTGCCTAGAAGTAGGCTACCGTGTGCAAGAGACATCTGCTGTCAGAACGATGACGTGTTTACGTGATTCACTGGGGAGAAACACGCTTTTCTGGGAAAGCACTATCTCTCAATATAGTAATTCTAAAAATATTAAAACTTTTGCTTAATGTAATATGTGTATATATATACATATATATCAAGAAAGTATGGGAAAACAGAAGAGTATTTTAATTCTATAATACATAGATAGCTAGTGTTCACATTTTGTTATATTTTTACCTGTAAGAATGGTGTAATTTTAATTGGATTGCTTTTCTTTTGGATTTCTGGAAAAGCACTATCTCTCAATATAGTAATTCTAAAAATATTAAAACTTTTGCTTAATGTAATATGTATATATATACATATATATCAAGAAAGTATGGGAAAACAGAAGAGTATTTTAATTCTATAATACATAGATAGCTAGTGTTCACATTTTGTTATATTTTTACCTGTAAGAATGGTGTAATTTTAATTGGATTGCTTTTCTTTTGGATTTTTTTATATGTCTGATATGTATAAAGAAATAATTTCTCTCTCTATTTCTCTCTCTTTCTTCATCTCTCTCCATTGGAGGCAAGCCAATCACAATTCAAAGGAAATACAATTTAAAGTGTGTATGTGTGTGTCCGTGTACACACACACATAGGAGATAGATGATAGATAGATAGACAGATAGATAGAATTAGAATTTTTCGTGTCATGCAGAGAAATGGGCCATTTTTAGAGAATCATAAAGCCACAGAACAAAATTGACAAGCAAATAAATCGCATTTAAATCAGAAAATAATTAGCACAACGGTATTTCATCCCAAACTTTGATCTGTATAGTCTACAAGATTTAGAAACTTTTAAAACTCTCTCTCTGAAACTGAGACTCAATCATACATTAACAAATCCCCCTGTTCAGGTTCCAGGGCCAGGCATGGAATGCGGGCATATTTTAACACTCCTTTCCACCCACTGAAATGAGACTAAAGCTGAGTATGTTTGGTTGTCTGTTTATTTACTTATTTATTTTTAGATTGATTCTCACTAACGATATAGTCCTGATTATATAGATCAGGCTGGCCTTGAACTCACGGAGATCCACCTACCTCTGCTGCTTCTCCAGTGCTGGTATTAAGTGGGTATGCCATCCCGTACCCCTGGATCATGTCTCTATTTTTAAGGGACATGTGTTTTTGCTTTCATGCCAGAAAATACTGTGTAAGAGTTCTTTGGGTCTATGACTGCAATTGGCCACAGTCACGGCCAGTAACATCTTGTCAACTAAATACATTTCTCTCTCAAATTTCAATGCTCTACAGCCAGGAAATTCTATTGCTAAGACAAGCTGTAACACTTGGGCTGTGCTCGCAACACAGCTGAAAGCCTGAGAATCTCCAAATACTTGAGGAAAATACAGATGATTTTTCTAGCCATCTCTGCTTCGTTGCTTGCGAAAATAATGAGCTATGCACACAAGTAAATGAAAGAGATGCACAGGGAAAAGCTTTCCGGGGAAAGCACTGCCCACATACCCAGGAGGTCAGGCTAAAAACAGATGGGGGCGTTGTAGCTTCTTTGATCTTTCTGTTTTCAAATCATAAATTTCAGATCATAGTCACTAACATACTAACAGATACCATTATTGGTACCTCAGGTGTGCGCTGCACATATCAGGTTAATTCCCCGACAGCTATTGGTCGGTACCCTACCTCCCAGATGACGAAACTGATGCATGATGGGAGAGACCACCTGAACCCCGTGTTGTGTTTCGCTTTGCCACGGGTATCTTTGGAACAGAGTCCTTGGACTCTACTAAGGTACTAAGGTACGAGTGACTTTAAATTTGTTCCTTAGTTTGTGGCAGTTCCCTCGAGTATGAAGAGCAGGACAGTTTGTTAAACATATTGCCTTCTTTGCCCTCTTGTATAGCATCAGTAGCTAGTGAATATCTGCTGTGTGAGGTGCTGATATCAACATATAGGACATGCACTACTGCATTGAATTACCTGCACAGCTCTATCAAGCAACAACAAAAGAAATGCAAGCAAGCAAGCATCTAGTTCTCCAAGGAAGAAACTGAAACTATAGCACAGGAAAGATGCGTGGCCTGGGTAACATACAGCTTGTAAGAGACATTAGAAAAATGCGGCAGGGTGGAGAGATGACTTTGGATAAAGGGGCTTGCTGCAAAGGCTGAGAGCCAGAAGTTTGGTCTCCTGGACCTACATGGTGGTCCTAGCACAGGATTCCCCACCCCCACCCCACTAGATGCATAAGCCTAAGATCAAAGAACATTCCTCGTCCATCCATTCAGCCGCCCATCTTCACCAATCTGTGTGACCCCTGCATCCTAACATCACAGAATGCACGGCAGAGGACACCGGAAGAAGCATCTATGGGTGCCAGAGAGACAGCTCGAATGCAGCGGCTATGACAACCTGAGTTGGATTTCCCGTATCTTACAGAAAGGTGTCAGGAGGGAAGCAGAGCCACATTGTCTTCTGACTTCCACGTGTGTGCAGGGACTCACAAGTGTCCAAACGTGCAGATGGGGGTCGACAATCAGACTGATTGAAGAAAAGAAGCTTCTTTGGCTGGGCATGGTGGAATATACCTGTCATCCTGGCCCTCAAGAGGCTCAAGAAGCTGAGTCAGGAGGATCACAACGAATTCAAGGCTGGTCTGGAAAGCAGAGTGAGGCTGAGCCACCTTTAGCTCTGCAGAGAAACTGGTTTGTAAACAATAAACTCAGAGGCTTCTCATTGCAAATCAAAGCCTAGCGAAAGCACTCTGAGGCATATACACAAAGAATGCTCCACCGTACCACAAGGACACTTGCTCAGCTGTGGTCACTGCAGCTTTATTCGTAATAGCCAGAACCTGGAAACAACCTAGATACCCCTCAACTGAAGAACAGATAAAGAAAATGGGTGCATTTACACAATGGAGTATTACAAAGATTTCATGAAATTTCCAGAAAAATGGATGGAAAAAAATCATCCTGAGTGAGGTAAGCCAGACCCAGAAAGACAAACATGGTATGTACTCACTTAAAAGTCGTTATTAGCTGGAAAGGATAGCCACGCTGCAGTTCACAGACCCAGAGAAGCTAGGTAATAAAATGGCTTAAGAGGGGGACATTTGGACATCCCTGGGAAGTGGGAGAAAGTACTGAGAGAGGCTACCAGAAAATGGGGGCATTTTGGGGTTAGGTAGAAACCTAGTACAAGGGAAATTCCCAGGAATCTACGGTGATGACCCCAGCTAAGATGCCTAGCAATAGGTAGCCTGAACTGGCCATTTCCTGTGACCAGGCAAGACTTCCAAGGGAGGAACTGGGACAGCAACCCAGCCACATAACCTCTGACCTACAGTCTGTAAAGGTAGCACAGAGATTGTGGGAGTGGCTAACCAATGACTGGTCCAGCCTGAGACCCACGCCATGAGAGTGAGCCTGACCCTGTCACTGCCTGGGGTACCAGGACCCAGAGACCTAGGACAGACCCAAACACAACTGCAAAAAAAGAGAAAAAAGTCAATGTAATGATGTCTAATGATATTCTTATATATACGCATAGATTGGTGCCTAGCCCAGTTGTCATCACAGGGGTTTCATCTAGTCACTGGAAGAAACAGGGACAGAGACCCACAGGGTAGCCTTAAGCAGAGCTCTGGGGATCCTGTGGAAGAGAGGGAGGAAGGACTGTGGAGCCAGAGGGGTCAAAGACACCTCAAGAAAACCCAGAGAATCTACTAACCTGGGCTCACAGGGCTTCAAAGAGACTGGATTCACAATCAGGGAGCCTGCACGGACTGACCTAGGCTCTCTGCACACACTGACAGTTGTATAGCTTTGTCTTTCTGCGGGACAGTTATCAGTGGGAGCAGGGGGTTTTCTCCGACTCTTTCGCTGGCTTTTGGGACTCTGTCCCTCACACCGGGTCACCTTGTTCAACTTTAATACGAGGCGAGGTTCTTGGTCTCACTGCAACTTGATAGGGCATGCTTTGTTGAGAACCATGGGAGGCCTGCCCTTTTCCAAATAGAAACGGAGGAGGAGTGGATGAGTGAGGCAGAGGGGAGGTGGGGGAGGAGCTGGGGGAGATGAGGAAGGGGGAACTTTATATTATATATAACATATAAATATACAATGTATATATATATATATATTTGTACATTATATATAGTATACGTGCAAAGGAATAGCAAGCCCAGAGAGGAGAGTTTGTACATGGGTTACCCGGGGACGAGACAAAGGTGTTGGCTCTCAATTAAATATCTTCAAAATATTTACAGTGCTGTCTGGTACAAGAGAAGTAGTCACAGGTGGGACTCTTGTTGTTAGCTTCTTAGGTTTCAAACTCCACCTTCCAAGAGCTCGGTCCCGTTTGTTGGGCACCATGCCAGGCCTTCACGTCAAAGACCCTCAGTCATAAAGCAATGCCGAGCACTCCCCCAGACGGCAGCAAACTGTTCCTATATCTCCAGTTTCTTCTGTGTGTCAAGCCTAGGGCTGGATAACACCAGCATCCCACAGCAGACACCCACCCACGGGAAGTGGCTCCTGAAACCCGGAAACGATGTGAGATGCCATTTTCACTCACGCTTTAGACAACTCTGCTCTCCCCTCCTGCCTCCTGCTTTTCTGAATTTCTAGTCCCCCCCCCCCAGGGGTTACCCCATTTGTGACAGAAACTTATGCTATGGGGGAGGGCATCCCTGAATTAAGCAGAGAAAAGGAACTAGGAATAGGCCAAAGCTTCAAGTCACCTAGTGTGGAGCTAAGTGCAGCTGCTGAGGTGGACTGTTAACCACCACATTTAAACCCAGCCCAGCCTTCATCACTCTGTCATTTCATGTCACCGGGCACACACCAGGGAGAAGGGGGGCAGTAGTAAACAGAGGCTTGACCTTTCTGTCCAGTCCCCTAACTGCGTTCTGGGCCCTCGCCATCCCCCTTGGAGTTGGCTAGAATTGGCTGGAGAACAGTCCTTGACTCAAACGGCTGCAAAATATACTTAACACCACATTGATTTTCCATATAATTTTATAAGCACAAACATTCTCTTTCATTTCCTGACAAACAACCAGATTCCCCAAAGCGTCCAATAAAAATCAGTAATTTGCACATCACTGTCTCTCTTAGAGGCGGCTTTTTGGAGTTAGTCGCCAAGGCCAAGGTCCCTCCACTTCCAAGCCCTCCCCAAACAAAGTGGAAAGTGGGGTGGTTGGCGGCCACATCACTGTCTCTCTTTTTTGGAGTTAGTCGCCAAGGCCAAGGTCCCTCCACTTCCAAGCCCTCCCCAAAAAAGTGGAAAGTGGGGTGGTTGGCGGCCTGCTTTCTAGACTTCCGAATGTCCGACGCATGTGCCTCCCCTGCCAGCAGAGAGGCAAGGCACCACCCTACACATGAGGCCCTGTCCCACAACTCTGCCACCACAGCTGCTGTTGTGGTCAGCTCCCCCACTGCTACCCCAGAGCCAGGAGGGAGAGTAACTCCTTCCTGCCTCCGTCACACTAGAATAATTAACTCAATGACTGACAAATGCCTGAGGCTAACCAGGCACCCAGGGTTCGGTGGCAGGTATTACTCGAAAGTTGCATCACCGAACAAGCAATGACTGGATTGAAGCATAGAAGCAGACGGATTTCCATCCCAGGAATCTACATGCCATGCCCTCTCTCCCCGGGCCAGGAACACACAGGGTCCTCCTCCTCCTCTGCGCCGTCCTAACTTCAAGCCTAGCCTTCCCCCCCCCCCCCCCCCCCCACCCAGCCGCTCCCCATCCAAGCGGCTGCTACAGGGGGAGGGGACAGCGGAGAAACGGAAAAGTAGACATTCTTACCCACAAGTCGGGTCTCCTTAGGTCCTGGAGAAGCACAGTTCTCAGGAGACAGGGCACCTGGGTTGCCAAGGGAACCTGAAATACTAGTTTGCCACAGTCTTGCAGGAATGACGTCCCAGGGGTGAGTAGAGAGGTTTCAGTCTTTCAAAACTGCTGAAGCTCAGAGTCTGAAGAGGAGAAAAGGAAGGAGAGGGAAAGAATGTCTCTCAGCGGCCCGCAAGCAGAGGACTCCAGATGCGGGGCTCTTCCTGTCCCCACCCAGGGCTGGTTATCAGGGAGCCTGTGTTCTTGCTTCATGTTCCAGGGCTGGCGTTTTCACGTCTCTTTCCCTGAGACCTGGCACTGGGGAGCATGGAATGGCTCAACCTGTTGTAATCGAACATGTGGGTTGCTGCTTGTTGCAAAGATATTGCAGCAGCCTCTTCATTACAAGCGACTGTTCTTGGATTCAAAGAATTAATTTCCTTGCCTGTGGGTGCCTGCTTGTGCTCCCGGATGTGGATGGAGCCAGGAGCTTGTGAAGAATGGGGACTAGGGATACGGGGAGCAGGGGTCCTGAGCCTGTGTTCTTTGGAGCCGCGTCCCTGGTTTCCACTGTCTTGACGCATGCCTGGGTCTTAAGAGCCATAGGGGACTCCTGCCAGGTGCGTCCTCTATGTGTAGGTGGTACTCAAGCCCTGACTTGAAGCTATGCCTGTAAGGCTGACCCCTGGAATCTCTGTGGTCCCGGTGTCTCAGGCTTTCTTGTCGTAGGACATACTCTGAGTGGGACTGCCCTAGAAAACAGGGAAGGCATTCATGGCCCAATTTGTTGGCTTCTTCCCTCCCTCCTTCATTCATTCCCGAATTTGTGAATTCGTCAGTCTATTTGTGTGGTCACCATTCATTCTTGCACTAATTAGTTTACAGGTTAATTTGCCTATTCCCACCCATTCCAGTATTCAGATATATTTTATTCATTCATCGATTGACACACCCATTTGTATTATCACTTATCATGATTCATTATTCACCAATTGATCGTTCCATGTAATCTATACACTCAGTAAACACGCATGTATTCATTTTTGCATGTATGAAGCATTTACTTTTGTTCCAATATCCATCCATCCATCCATCCATCCATCCATCCATCCATCCATCCAGTAAATCATTTTAAATTTGCTGATACATAGATTGGTTTTATAAGAATGTGCATTTTCATATTTTTATGTACATATTCATGTAATTCTTTATCTGTTGAAGATATATCCTAAATCTTGCTATATGCTGGGGGAAAAAAAGAGACAACATCAATTGGTAGTCCTGAAAACATATATACAAGTAATGTTATATGAATGCAACAGGCTAGATTTAGGAATATATATCTGTATATAATATGTACATGTATATATTGTATGTATGCAAAAGCAATTGATGAGATATATTATATATTTATATATACATGTATATATTGTATGTCCAAAGCAATTGATGAAATAGAGGCCATGACTTTGAAGGAGACATGAATGGGTATATGAGAGGGTTTGGAGGCAGGAAATGAAGGGGCAGATATTATAATTAAAATACAATTTCAAAAGTCAACAACACCAAAAGAATGAACTCCTGGTCAGAAAGTGGATAAAGGAAAGCACAGCGGCAAGGAGCTAGACTCTAACACAAGGAGGAAGAGGATGGATTCCAGGGGGCAAAGGGGACGTGAAAGAAGATTTTAGAGAGATGTCAGGGACCTCCCACCTCCCCTAGGGTAAGAGGGCTGAACTTGGATTTGGTCTAACAGAGCATCAGCCTTGAACAACCAAGTTCTCCACCCAGTGTAGCTTTGCAGGAGTTAGTTAACCTTTCTGAATCTTTGTCTCATCTGTCTGCAGAAGGGGCATGAACTGGACTGAGGATATGGCTCAATAGGCAGAGTGTTTATCTAGCATGCACGAAGCCCTGACCCACAAGAACGGGTAGTGGTTGTGCAAACCTATAGTATCTGTAGAGCGCTGGAGCTGGAGGTAGGAGGATCAAGAGTTCAGGATTGTCCTTGGCTATGAGGTGTGAGACCAGCCTGGGAACAGGGGACCATGTCTCACTCACATAAGATGGGAGAAACACTGCCTACTCTCTTCTCCCAGTGACTGGGGCAGCTAAGCAAGGTCACTGATGTGAAGGGCCTGGCGGATTAAAAGTAGTACTCTGTAAATGTTTATCTTTTCCCTTCTTCCTCTTCAAACTTTTTCCCTAAACCTTTGTCAGCAAGACTCCCTTTCCATCCTCTGTGGAGAGGGTAAGGAGAGAGGCTAAAGGTGCTGCTCGTAGGGAGTGTCTCCAGGGAATAGAAGAGGCAGAAGTTGATCTCCCAAAGGCTTCTAACCCTTGGGGGGCCCTGGAGAAACGCCCAGGGAAACTGTCAAATAGCCCTTCAGATGTACAACCTGCCAAGGGAATCAGCCAAGAAATCCATCACCATTTGTGCAAACCCGCTGCACTGGGCAAAAGGGGAGGGTGGATTTTATTAACAAGTGAGCAAGACCATGGCTTGGCAGCCACTTTGGGAGGGGCTTCCAGCTGGGTGGGGAGGGATCTGCCTGGCAGGTGTATGGTTTGCTTGGAGAAGAGAGGGAGTATCACCTTTGGAGCTCCTTTTCACGGGCCTCACGAGCCAGACATTATTACAAACCAGGAAACCAAGGAGGGCAGAAGTTTGTTCAACGTCATGTAATTAGTAAGTGGGAGGCCCAGGATTTAAATGTAGGCTTGTGTGAGTTCGGCACCTCTGCTTTGGTCTGCCAGGACACCCTTGTTCATAAAGGTTGTCCATCGTCTGTGGTCATTTTTTAAAAGTCTATTAATTGGGGTTTGTGTGAAGGGTTGTTGTCCTGACTTTTTTATGGTCTTTTCAAACTGGAACTTGAAATGTGAACAGAAGTAGGCCAAATCTTCAAAACAATATATAAAAATCCGGGGGCTGGAGAGCAGCATTTGGTAAAGTACTTGCTGTGCATATTCGAGGAATTGAGTTCAGATTCCCAGATGCCACATAAAAGCTGGGCATAGTAGCACACATCTGTAACCTATTTCTGGGAGCAGGTGGGACTCTGGAGATTCTTGACTCTTGCCAGCTAGCCAGTCTGGCTGAACGGTGAGCTCCAGGTCCAGCAAGAGAGCCTGTTTCAGGTACTCAACACTGACTTCTGGTCTCCCCATGCAATGCACACATGTACATATGTACATACGCACGCAGGTACACATGCACAGGTACACACATGCACAGATGCACACATGCACAGATGCATGGTGCACACATCACATGTGTACACACAGAATTTAACTGGGGGTTATTTATAATAAGCATTATAGCCATTATAGTATATATAGCTTTTTCTTTATTTTAAAATATTTTTGGCTTTGAGACCAACCTGGTCTATAAGAGCTAGTTCCAGGAAAGGCTCTAAAGCTACATAGGAGCCCTGTCTCAAAAAAGCCAAAAAAAAATTATTTTTGGAAGTGAGGACATAAAAACATGTCATCAAACCCAAATGGCTTTCCTTGTGCTCCATGGCAAGGCCCATGGCGCCATTGTTGTCCTCACAGGGCCAATTTCTCAGTCTGGGCTCAGCACTTGTATTCCATATATGTGAACACAGGCATGGTGTTGACTCAAAGGAAGCCTAGCTAGAATGGGCAAGGCTGGTGGCAGGGACTAAGCTGCATCCTTTATCTCCTTCAAGTCCTAGGCCCTGTACCTCCTGACAGCCCTGCATTTGGAGATTGAGCCCTAGGGTAGTTAAATTAAAATGAGAGCCTCTGAGTGGAACCTAATCCAATCCGGTGTCCTTACATCACAGAGATAAAGACACGGGCTGTTGTAGAGAGTCATGACTGTGAAGAATCAGCAAGAGGGTAGGCAGCCATTAGCAGGCTGGCCAGCGTGCCTTAGAGGAGAGCAACCCTATTCGTGCCTTAACTTTGGATTCCAGGCTTTTAAACAGTGAGAAAAAAAAATGTCTGTTGTTTAAGACACCCAGGTTCTGTTGCTGGCTTATTAAGTCAGGCGTAGCTGTGGGGGTCTGTGTAAGGATGCAAGGGGACTTGGTAGGGACCAGAAACCTAGCATCCAGCAGGGAGACTAGCATTTTAGCCACCATCCTGAGCCAGCTGAGTCAGACCTACAAACACGCACGAGATAAAGGAGAATTGAGAAGGGGGGCACGCGTGTGCCCAGAAGAGATATCCTGAAAGACTCTTTCAGTGGTGCTAGGAGAAAGATGTCTGAGGTGTGACCGTCCATTCCCCACCAGCAGGACGGCCTGGGGTTTGGGTTTCCTACCATAGTAAACCCCAGCAAAAGTGGCTGGCTACAGGCTGGTGTCATTTCCTGACCCCTCCTCTAAGGCTGCAGAGGTACTGCTGTTTCCGAGGCGCAGCCTGACGGTGGCAGGAAGCATGGGGGCAAGGATGACAACAACTAACCCTAGGTGGCAAGGGAACCAAAGGGGGGCAAAGCTGGCGTCTTTATCACTGTCCCGTTGAACCTGCATAGGAACCGACAACTCCAACTGTAGCTGTGTGGACATCTCATCTCTAGCAGGAGCTTTTGGTTAACTTGTGTTTCCTCCTTACGACTCTTGACACATTAAAACGTGTGTTTGTAAAGAAAAGAAATTCTGAGAATTAGTCTTGTGGGTTAAACAATAAATATAAACACATTGTTTTCACTTTACTAAAGTGAGATGGACCCCTCCTTACACAACCAAGTAAAGAGAAATCAGCTGTCATTTAACTAAATGCTCAAACATGGAGCAAACAACAGCAGGTCCAATATAGGGCCCCTTCCACCCTACAAGCAACCGAATGATCGCTAGTGACCACGTGACGAACAGCAATGACGCGGTGGCCAGAAGGCCAAGGGTAATCACCCTCTGGACTGTTGGTAGAAGACACCAGTATAAGAGCAAAGATACACACAGAGAGAGCGTGTGTGAACACACCTGTCACGTGTGAAGCTCCTCACAGACCGTGCTGACTTTTGCCAATTCAAGCGCGAAAGCATACAGTTCTACATTAAGGGTAAAAGGGAGCCGTCCATTTAACAGAAGTTACTGGGCAACCAGTGACACAGAGGGCACCCCGCTTGATGCCGGAGACACGAGAGGGTACACACTCTGAACTCGAGGTGTGCTCAGTGCGAGACAGCAGGAAGAACACACCTGGAAATCAAAGGGAAACAATGACGTTTGAAGCTACAACAGGAGAGAACAAACCAGAAACAAGGAAGCCCAGAGGAGGAGACTTTCCGAGATAAAAGCTCCTTTGTTTTTTTACCAAAAAAACAAAACCTCATTTGAACCTGGTATTTGATAGAAGTAACGTCTAACTCTTATTGTTGCCAGAGAGAGCTTTTCAAAATGAGACTGGAGGACCCTCTCTCTCATTGTGCCTCAGTGGCCCCTTCCCGGGGAAGGCTCAGGTGCAGGAGGGCAGCGTTGTTCCTTTAACTGTTTACTTGTAGAATGCGCACATTTTTGGCAGGACTACGGTGTGACTGGGACTTCAAAGCAGCTCTCCATCCCCTCCTTTCCCATGAGTTCAGATGTTCTGTGGAATGAGGTTTATGGCAGTCTCTCTCAGAGAGCATGGCAGGGAGAAGAGCCTGGGCTTGGAGTCCACTGATGAGGGTTCAAGTTCCAACTTCACGTTTTCCTAACCCTGTGACCTTGAGCAAGCTTTTGAACTCCCCCCAATTTCAGTTTGCTAATCTACAAACTGAGAATGATAAAGATAACAATGATATCCACTAGAAAAGATTGAGGTGAGGATAAATTCATCAGAAATTATCAGCAGACTCTTCCTTCTTATTAAATATTTAGCAAATATGGATATCATATTTATAATTCTCATAATAACCAACAGAAAATGTCTAGACTTTTCTCATTGCTCGAGGCATCGGGGGCAGGGTTACAGCCTCTCGTTCATCTCTTAGTATGTTCCTCAACTGGTCCAGGAAGGAGTGAGTCAGGATTATCGCCGCTTTTTCAGCGGGAAAGATTAGAGATGGGTCGCCCTGAGGAACCCACACTGAGGAGCCCAGAACCAGCATCTCAAGTATGGACAGCTCAGGGGATAAAGTGAAACAGAGGACATTTCAGAAGGAAGCCCACTCTATGCCTGACTAAAAGGGAGGTTGCCCCTTTAATTTAACCGTAGCCTGTCTAATAAAAGATAATTCTTGAATTTTTGGGTGTACGTGTGCCTTAACTACAATGCCTTAAAAAAACTACAATGTCTTTTTGCAGGGGAAGAATAATGATTTAAGGGTGTTGAAAGGTTGGCTGTGTGAAGCAAACAAACTTCCATGCCACGTTTGATAAGCATGTACTCAAATACTTGGCGTTTGTATTTCAGAAAGCAGGTTTGTGAGAATGATGCTCTACACACTACTGGAGAGAGGGCAAGGATGTATTTACCCTGGTTTGAGACAGCATCATCAATGAATGTGGTCTCACCTGGTGATTTGGAGGCATTGCTCTAGTAGAGACAGTCTGTGGCATGCTGGAGAGAAAACCAGAAGGGGTTTGAGAGGCCCAAGTTCAAGTCCTTTGTCTACTCTCCCAGAGGTCGCCTGTCACATGTATTTCCCTTCCGTATTTCAGGTGTGTCCCATCTCTAAAATAACGAGATCCCTGATGTCTGTCTTTTTCACTGCAAGGACCACGTTTTCCACAGTTTGCCCCCCTTTATTCCCTGTAAGACTTTGCCTACTTAACAACCCAGATTGGGAAACTTATTAATAAGCCTATGAAATGGGTACCGGAAGCAGACACATTATCTGGGAGGCAAATTAGCCTTAGGAGGGCAATTCTATCCCAGCAGCAGAGACTATCCCGATAATAATTCAGACTATGCTAACTACAATCATTTATTAGAAGTTTACTGTGCACCAGGCACTCTCTGCACGCACTGCCTAGCAACCTTCTTATTGAGTAGTAGGGGATTGCTACGTTTTTTTTTTCCATTTCACAGATGGGGAGACTGAGGCTAAGTTTGTCTAAAGCTACACAGTTGGTAAGGTATGACTTCATAGCTCAAGCTCATCCCTGGTAAACTCAATGGGCTCTCATTTCTGACGCAATGATGCCAGTGTGGCTGAGGGTGTAACTGAGTGGTAAAGTCCTTGGCTGGCGTAAAAGTCCACGGGTTCAGTGCCAAGAGAAGAGAAGCTGAGGAATGTTCCCTGTTTAGAGCTCAAATTGTGAAGTTAGGGAAGGCACGGAGCGTTGAATCATCTCCAAAATTCCACTAAAGCTGTGGCTCAAACTCAAAATAGAAAAAGCATCTGGAACACACCTTGCCAACAAGGTGGACAGAAGGACCACCCCACTTAAAATACTTCGAGTCCACACTTCTTCCTTTTCTATGTTCTCTACCGTCCCCCCCCCCACCACTTCCTTTTCTCTACTGGATGATTTTAGCTGCAATGACTTAAATTAGTTTCCTCTTTCTGCTGTAACAAATTAGGAGCCATGTAAAGATGCCGTGGAACAGACATTTATCATCTTATGGTTTCAGGGTGTCTACATCCAAAATAGGCCTCTCTTGGCTAACATCTAGTTTTCGGCGAGGACTACACGGCTTAGGAGATGCTCCGGTGAATCCGTTTCTGAGAGCTTCCCTAGATGGCAGAGGCGTCGTAGTGTTCTTAGCTGCCTCCACCCTCGAGGTCTTGGTGTTAGGACCCGCATGTCTTTGGGTTCCCTTTCCTGCTTAGTATACGGCTTAAGTTAAATTCACACATGGCGAAAAACCGTGATATTAAACCTACTGCAATATCAAGGCTCTTAGGCACACGTAGGCTTCCTTGGGTTGCAGCATTGACATGTTCTGTCGGAGTCCCCAGACCCAGCCAGTGTTTACTGTCTGTGCCCGACAAATGCTGACCTAATGAACAAAGATCATTTTTCTCATTTGACTTGTCCGGATTTCTATGTTTCAATGAATTTCAGAACCACAGAGAGTCTCTTGTATGTCATTTAACTTTCACCACGGCTAACATTAGACTTTATAATAAACATCCTTTCTTTAGGCCACTTCGACTCTGTTTAATTCCTTCAGTGTGTGATGTGATGGAAGTTGCTTGCTGTTACAATAAAACACTGACAGAAACCAACACGGAAGAGGCAAAGGTTTATTCGGCTTATATTTCCAAGTCATAGTCCGTCTTGGAGGGAGATCGGAGCAGGAACGTAAGCAGGAGCGTGGACACTGTGACTGGAGTAGAGACCACGAAGGGATGCTCTTGGCTGGTTTGCTCCACTGGCTTTGCACACAGCCCAGCCCTATCTCCCAGGGGATGGTATAGCTCACAGTAGGATAAGCACTCCCCCATCAATTAGCAAATAAGAAAAGCCCCACAGGTCTGGGCATGAGCCTATGCTGGCTTTCCCATCTGGATCCTGGTGGCTTTGAGAATGCCTGACAGCACATTGGTATCTAAACCTTTCCAAACACCATTGTCCGAGAACCAGACTGAAACTCTGTATCCTTTCAAACACACAGAAGACGAAAATGTCCTAATATCTGAAGGCAAACAAAAGTAAGTGCCCTACCCCTTCTGGGGACAAAGTCTCTCTCTGAAGTACAGGGGGGTCATGGGGATGCCGTGTCTCTGGTTGAGAAAATCACGTGGGATTAGAGGTGACTTTAGACGTAAGGTATTCAGTCTGATCCTTGACAGGAACAAGGCTCACTCAGTCTGTGATTAGGAAAAGGTCACAGGACTAGGGAGAGGAAGGGACGGAGGTAAAAATCTAGGTCTGCCTTTCCCTCATACCCCGTGCTGTACTATGACAGGATTGGAAGAGCCTTCCATGAGTGAGCGAGCGAGTTTGACTGGGTGAGCGAGTGAGCAAGTGAGCCAGTGAGAACCCAGGTCAGCTGGGACAGCACTTTCCCCCAAACTGTCCAGGAATGGGCAAGGCTGCCAGGCCTGTGCTCTCTTCATTCTGCGGCCAAGGTAGAGCTTGGTGGCTCCTCTCAGGAGGTGGGAGGCTCTCTGGTTCCAGGGAGTAGCAGGTGTTAATGCTGTATCATTCCTCTGCAGCCCTTCCCACCAGGCAGCCCGTGTGGGTTGTCTGAGGCCAGCAGTCACACAGCTGTCCCTCGTCCCTTTCTCCTCTATCCTTCCATTTGCCTGAGGTTTCATTGTAAGCCATCGGCAGCGCAGCGCAGGAGAAGGCAGAGGCAGGAGAGGACGGTGGAAAGAGTGGGGACTTCCCATGTGATGACAATCCACTACCCAGGGTACCAGTCAGCACACATGGTGACGTTTATCACGGGGGAGGCACACACGCCCATGGACCACACTGTGCCGCCTCCAAACTCAAACTCGTCGCCTACTCTGAAGGGCGATGTTATTTGGAAATAGGGACTTTGGGAAGTAATTATTTGATCAGACCATGAGGCTGGGATTGATAAAGTGAGATTGGTGGCTTTGTAAGAGGTAGAGAAGAGGAGATAGAGCTCCCTGTCTCTGCCACCTGAAAGAGAAAAAGCAGGCTGCACTCAGGTCAGGAGGAGAGCCCTGGAGAAACTGACTGGATCAACACCTTGACCTTGGCCTCCGGCTTTCAGAACCTTAAAGGGTGTGTTTATTTGTTAACTCACCAGTTGGTGGCACTTTACAATACAGTGACCTAGGAGGACCAGCGCACCATGAGAAACTCTTTTCATATTTTATTTTTGTTCTTGTTTTTTGAGATAGGGTTTCTCTGTATAGCTCTGGCTGTCCTAGAACTTGTTCAGTAGTCCAGGCTGGCCTCAAATTCACAGAGATCTGCCTGCCTCTGTCTCCCGAGTGCAGGGACTAAAGGATGGCATCACCACCTGGCCCCCTTATCATCTTCTAACAGAAACAAGGCACAGTTGCTTTTTCCGTTCTGCAGAAGAAAGGTGCCAGAAACAACTACCAGGACAGCTATGACTAAGCTCTTGGCTTGTAGGACAACATTGGTCCATCCCAGGTCACTCCAGGATGGCCCTGACATTCCTGGTTTTCAGATTAGGACTCTATCCATGCAGGGGCCCCCATCTCCCTTGCTTCGCGTTGGAACTGCGCTCCAATGCCCTCTTGGGAGCACACTGCTTGAACACAAGTTTCCTCAATCATCAAGAAAAAACCCTTGGCTTTGGGTTCTGACTCCGTCTCCTTGTCCAATTTTCTCATCTGTGCAATAGAGACAATAATGGCACAGATTTCATAGTGCCGATGTGGGGATCGCATTATAAAGTGAGATGCGAAAAATGGCAGCTATGCCAGTACATAGCTGGACCTTTCTGTTGAACAGAAACGGACTGCAAGGTGCCTCTACACCCTCCGCAGGCTTGCCCTGTGCTTTCTTGCTCGCAGCAATGGTGGCACCATCCTTGAGGCACAGGCTAACTGAGGTTGACTCCTATGTTTTTCTGATGCCATTCACAGGGTATCTTGGTGAACTTGGGAGCCATGACAGCAACGACTCCTAACAGTGAGTGCCCACTGCATGGACATACACCGAACTAAATGCACCATCCCAACCCCTGCCTGCAGTCCACAGATTGAGAAGTAATTTGCATTTCTCTTCAAGAAGAGAAAAGCGGAAGGTCAAAGAAGTTAAGGAATTCATTCAAAACTCTGGGAAAGAAGTGGTTAGATCTGACATCTACTCACATTATAGCCAACAAACCAAGTCACTGATTTCAAACTACTCCTGATGGGAGCCAGGCCGGGATCTAATCGACGCCCAGGTGCACAGGTACGGCAGCTGTGAACTGGAACTCTCTTATACCAATGAATCAGGGTGGCCACTTACGAGCTTTAGTTCATATCGTCATGGGGGTGGTGAAGACAGAAAATCATACTTTTTGGTTTAATATAATATAAAATATCCCAACATTGAAAAAATGACCCATGGTTTAACTCCTAAGAGAGATGTCTGCTCCTTCAGGGCACATTTGAGTTACGGTGCTAAGGCTGATAGTCTATCCCGCCTCTCCTGCTCAGATTATTGGTACTGCTGCTCATTGCCCAGAAAGCTTTGCTTCCATTCTCAGTGTCTGTGCAGCTAGTGATGCTGACTGTGTGGTCATCATCAGCGGGACTAATGAAAAGTCTCATGCTAGAGGCCAAGGATATCTGTGGGTGGGGAGGAGGAAGGGCTTCTATGGTGACACACAGAGGAGGAGCCAGGGAGCCCTGGGCAGTGGGAGCCTAGTGCAGCCATGACATCCGCTCTCATCCCATGGAGCTTTTCCCCAAGCGCACCAGGAGAGCTGCCCTTGCCCTAAAACCCCCAAGCCAACTGCCTTTCACAACTTCCCAGCCGAGGATAAATTGCAGGCAAAGGTCTCGGTTTCAGTACTTTCCTGCTGAGCCATTTAACCTCATGTGCCCTGGCAGAAGGAAGCAGACGGCTGACCGTGTTCTTTATGAGAAGCATCCCTGTGTCACAAAAGGAACCGAGGTCTCTGTCTGTGCACAGTGAGGACCCTACATGGGAGAGCTCACACACAGTGACATCTGTCGCCCTCCCAGGATCTTTGTTTTATCTCAGTGGGGGCTGAGTCTTAGAGAGATTGCGAAACCTGCCCATGCCACTCACACACACTACACACACACACATACACACACACACACACACTCACAAGCTGTCTGGATTTCTGAGCTGGTCTTCTGAGGTGGGTATGGACACAGTGTTGCTTTTGCTCTTGCCTTGACAGGAACCGCAAGCCTTCATCCCTCAAACTGAGGCCAGTGATACAGTAGCCATGTCCCGACCACCCTGCCAGAATAGGAAGCAGGATCAGCACTAAACCAGAGACCCATAGCCCACATCATTCATAGCCCACACTGGCCACAGTCCATGAGCTTCTCTGGTAGCTTGGAGAAGCCAGAGGGTTATTATCAACTAAGTATAGAGCCACACCTCACACCAGCTCACCCCTCCCACACACACACCCACAAGTCTTGGAGGCATTTTGTGGTTACATTCCTAGGTTAAACAGTTCAGTTCTTGCATCAGCTGATTTTATGGTTTCACTTTCCCTTTTACCTCTTTTCCTTCCCCCTCCTCCCCATTTCCTTTGTGCTCCTCCCTCTTTCTCTCCTTTCCCTCCCCTTCCTCGCTTTCACTCTCTTTGGTTGATCACGTTACTCCATATGGTCTCTTGTGACCCAGGCCAGCCTGTAATTCAGTATGATGGTGAAGTTGTCTTTGAACACTGAGGTCCTCCTGCCTCTACCTCTCAAGTGTTGGCACCACTAGAGGACTGTGCCACCATTCTCGGAGTTCTTAAAAAGTGTTGATTTATTTGTGGGCATATGTGCTCTGGAACGTGTGAACTCACCAGAGGACAACTTGCAGGGATCAGTCATTTTCTTCCCCTCTGTGGGTTTTGGGAATTGAACTCAGGTCTTCCCAGTTGGTGGCTAGCGCCTTTACATGTTGAGCCATTTCACTGACCCTCGTGGGGTTTTACAATAATTTTTGCCTGGCACCATGCTTAAGAGCCAAAAGGTGCCACAAAAATTGAATTCTGCAGAATCCCTGCCTTAGAGCAGGGTGAGTTTGTCTGTGGCAACGGAAGGACCTAGCACAGGTCACTGGCAGGTCACCCAGCAAGTCGGCTTGAAGGAAATTCTGGCTCAAAGTGCAGATTGGGCCACAGGACATTTGAGTACCACAGTCCAGTAGAGCCATGAAGAGCCATGCTTTCCACTTCTTCACTGATCTCCCAAGATATAAATCTTTTCTGACTTCTGCCCCTGGATCTTATAATATATAATCTTTTTTCTTTTTATTGCTTTTATTGAGCTATGCATTTTTCTCCACTTCCCTCCCTTTCCCCCTCCCCTTTTACCCTCTTCCATGGTCCCTACACTCCCAATTTCTCCTTAAAGACTACACACATCATTCCTAGGAAAGAGACAATGTATCTAATAGAAGTGTAGTGGTTTAAAGGGACAGCAATTCTCAGAGATGCTCATTTTCCAAAGACACACAGTGACATCTTTAATCTTACATGTTTGACTGGGAACTGGCTACCTCTCCATCAGGTTCTGGGTTCTGGCTCTTTTCTTCTTCAAGCTGGGTGAGTTTGGAGAATGTCTATGGGGGAATGAGACAGTCTATCCTACAGGAAGGGGCCTCCAGATCCTTGCTCCAAACAACAACTGGATCTGCTGCACAGATGTGTGTCTGGAACCCTAACACTAATCAAAACCCTAATCTTAGCCCTAGCCCTAGCCCTAACCTTAGCCCTAATCCTAACCCTAGCCCTAACCCTAAAGATGTTCCCAGTTGTTCCCAGCCTCTGCTTTCCCAGAGGTAGACCCAGTCATGGAGGAGAGAACTAGTCATTTTTGCTGCTCTTCCCAAATTCCTGACCTACAAATGGTTTTAAGCTAGAAAAATCAGAGCAATATATTATGTAACAGGATTTTAATAAAACCACGAATACAGTAAATAGTAGACAGAAGGAGCAGCAAGATTTGTGATTAGAGAAGTTCCTATTATCTATATCCCCTACAGTGCCCTGCTAGGGCCAGCAGCTCCCGGAGACTCCGCCCCTGAGGCTTATGCCCCGCCCATCACCCTTCCTGCCAATGGGGATTCAGCTCCTTTGGTGTCAGTGGGACAGAAGACAGTCAGAGGATGCAAGCTTAAGTGGCTCCTGTGTCACTGCAACAGTGGCGGGTCAGCTTTCTGCCCACTGGGAGGTGGGTATGGGGGTGGGGCCAGGAGATGCCTTGGTAGGAGTGGCTGTCCAGCCTGGGTGAGGGCAGCTCCTTAATCTCTGATCTCTGCTGCCTTTACATACTGGCTCGACAGAGGTCAGCAGACTGGACACATTCTTTGTTGCGGTTAAACCAAGCCCTCAAGGGCTTAGAATTGGTTTAAGCCTGATTAACTCCTGAGGAGACAGAAACATTTACATTTGGGGACAGAAGAATAAGATGTTTAATCGCCTCTTAGAAACAAATGCTTTCCTTGTTACTCAAAGCCAGGCCCCCTGTTCTCACCCTCTTTCTCTTCTGTTTTGTTTTCAAGCTACTCGCTCTTTCTCCTCTCTTCCTTTTCACGCTTCTAGATTGTTCAGAATTCTTGCCCTTTCTTTAAAATTTAAAAACTTTTAAATCTGAGTGAGCAGATTTAACCTCCGAGTCCAGCCCCCTTCTTACCCAAATTTCTCACTGTCTGTGTCTCCATGTCTCTGTTGTCCCTCTTTGAATATCTCCCCGCTTTGGCATCTTTCTCTTTCCTGCTTCTTTGCTCCTGAAGGGTGAATCACACAAGGGCCTTTGAAGCAGACAGTGGTGTGGTCCTCAAACGCTTTCTAAAAAAGGGGTCCGAATTCTGGAATCCCTGACGCTGGCTTGGCTTATGTTCTGAGCAGAGGTGGGGGAGGTACACAGCCATGTGTCTCAAATCTAATGAGCCCTTGTCGGCGGGAGGCCTGGTGGAAGCCATGCTGGGTTTGAAATTCCATCACAGATGGCTCCCAAACTTTTGGTGATAATCTCAGCGCAATGAACGAGGGTGGTCAAGCCTCTCTCTGGATCTTGGCGAAGAACCTTGTACTCAGGGGTAAAGATCTCATCTCCTACCAGCCATTAGGCAGTCACTTCATCTCTGAGCATGTTCTTCACCCATAAAATGGATAGCGGCCAGCATCGTGCCTTTCTCAGGGGGCTATTATGAGACGCATACAAGCTAATGAATGAGAAAGCATTTTGCAAAGTATAGCGTGCTGTACAAATTTAAACCCTTTTTATTATTGTTGCTATCATGATCATAATTTTTATGTTGTGCTAATGCTATTCTTATAACTCATCAGTATTAAAAAGAAGCTCTGAGCGGGAATGCAATCTTGCTTCTCCCTCATGTGTGGATTTAGGGCGTCCTTGGGAATAAATCGCTATTTCAAGGGGCTTTATCAAGTCTCCTGTTTCCTCTCTAGTCTGCTCAGCTTTGTTTGCAGAAGGGCCAGGAAAGCTGAGTTTATCCCCCAAGCCTGGTCTAGCAGCTTCCCGTGGTGGTGGCATATTGCCTCCCGCTCCAGGCAGTTTCTTCTCATCTCTCCATCTGCCTGCTGTCGAGTGAGCAGAGCCTCCGTCTCCGTCCACAGCACAGAGTACCTTCTCCCTAGCTCACCCAGAACACAGATGACCCCTTCTCAGGTCCTGCCCCCTCCCCTCCGTTCCAGCTTCCGCTCCCCTCGGCTTCAGCCTCTTGGGCTCCCCCGTGTGGCAGGTCATGGCCACGCCTGCCTCATGACCCTGGAGGAAGGCCTCCATCACTGAAAGCCACCTGCCCTTCTCCATCTTTCCCAGCTGAGACCACTCACTCTCCTGACTTTCACTGCAGCTAGGAGGAGCAAGGGTAGTTATTCATGTCTGGCTATCAAGCCAGTCATCATCCTTGTTCTAAGCTGAGTCTGCATTCTCTCCAATCTGCAAACCTGGATCAGAGCACCTCCCAGCGAAAGGAGCTTACACAGCAAGGGCGGGGTGTAGGGAAGAACTCTCTGTTCCACCCTCCTTCAAGGCTTCACTGCCAGCACTGTGATAACCCACCCACACTTACCCCGGCCACGTCCCGATGCTCCCGGCTTCCCACTTTTGCTTCACCCACTCCTGCATCTCCCTCTCTGACCCTCGGGAGAGCCGCAGGCCTCTCAAACCCACCATGCGCTACTGTCTGTGATGATGCCAAGGGGATCTATCAGTGCATTTTACAGATGAGGAAATCCTGGACCAGGGTCCAGGAAGCGAAACCCCTTGCCTAAGGTCAAGCAAAGCGGGAGGTCACGCAATCACCAGGGCTGCTTCCTTCAGGCTCTCGCCCACTCATTCTTGGCTCTGTCCTCATGGACCTCTGGGTGGGATGGAGCAGAAAATCCCATAAACAGATCCTTGCCACAGACCATGGTCATCATGGCATAGGAATACATTCAGAGCTCCAAAATCACAGAAGGACTAGATATTATTTTGCCTGAAGAGCTGATTGACAGTGGTGGTAGTGGCGTGTGTGTGTGTGTGTGTGTGTGTGTGTGTGTGTGTGTGTGTGTAGAGGGGGCTGCTGTGAAGCAACACCGTAGAGATCTTTCCAGAAGTCAGAAACTCTAAAGCGTAAATACAAATGTTTTGCACCATTGCTGCCACAACCCTGCCTATGACCGACATTACTAATCAGCCTTGACCAATGACTCCACCAGGCTCTGCCGTGCCAACCATCCCCTGGTCGCTCCTTTGAAGGGGTGGGACTCACTGGATTGTCCTCATGTGACAGCTCTGTGACACCAAAAGTAACTATCACCTCGTGTTACCACTCAGGTCACCCCTGCCAGTGAGGTGCTCACGACTACTGTCATTTCAGAGAAGAAGAACCTGCAGTCAGGAATATCCCTTCCTTGGCAAGGTCACACAGCCAGGGAGCTAAGAGGGTTCGGCACGGTGCTCCAGCGTGCCTCCCCTCAGAGCCTATGGCTTCTTTTCTTTTCCTCTCCTCAATCACTGTAAAATGTTTCAGCACTGAAAGAGGCTGGAGATGCCTGCGTCTGTGCTGTCTGGACTCTCCAGCGAGGATGTGTCGCCAAGCCTGCCTTATTTTTGCGGAATGCCATGGTGACCTGCCTCACACATAAATAAAAGGGATTTAATAAACCAGTTGAGCAATGTTCAACATTTCTCAATGAAGCAGGCTCTTAGTGGAGTTTTAAAAAGAATTTTCTTTATAAATTGAAATCGTGTCTTCAGGTATTTCGGCTCTCGCAGCCAAGGAGAGTCTGCGGCTCACAGACTTGCTTGTCTGAGGAGTAATTTAATGCCACTGCCATAGATCTCGATTTCTCTTTTTACCTTTAATCAATTTTAACAAGCCAGATGGTCATTGCAAATGGCTTCTCTAGCGTCTCCCTTTTCTGCCTCTACTGTGCTAGGGGATTTATTGGAATGAGGTTCCTGGAACGATCTCATCACTTCCCATTCTGGGCTCTTCCTGCCACCGCCATTCAGGGCAGTCTCCAGCATCCACAACTACTCCGTCTCTGGCTCCTCAAATGGAAGAAGCTCCTGTGCCCTGCCCTGCCCGTCAGCCCCCGGGAGAACAGAACACACACATGCCTTGCATTAGTTATTGCTGTTGTGAATTCTAATTAGACAGCATTGCTCATCTATAATCTATGCATCAGGAGTAAGGACGGCTGTGGAGGTCAGAGTTTCCCGGCACTTTTCTTCTTTATGATCTTTAATACCTACAGTATTGGAACTAAGGGTTTTCTTTTTTTCTGTATTCACTTTTATAGACATGACCACAAAAAAATCAGAAAACTGAAGCACTTTGTGCCCAAGTTGCACAGTTAATTTTAAGGCTGAGGGTCCATTCTGATCACCAATCCTCTTTATTAGAATGTATTCGTATACTGTTTAGGAAGTGAAAATAGGTTGCAGTTTCACAAAAACTCCCAGCCATCAATCCCTGTATTCCATAAACATTTATTGATCACTTACCATGTGCTAGGATTTATGCTGGGTTCCGGGGAGACAGCAGTGAATGAGATAAAAAAAAAATCCTTGTCTCATGAGGCTTAGCGTGGAGAGGCGATGGATGGGAAAGAAGGCTGCGCAGGCTGAATAATGGCTCCTGTCAAAGACCTCCTCATCCTTATCCCTGGAATCTCTGAAAGCTACCTGACACTTCACAGATGTGATTAAGTCGTGCCTTTGAAATGGAGAATTAACCGGGATTAACCAGGTGGGCCCAATGCGATGAAAAGAGTCTTTAGAAAAGGGTGCAGAAGGCTCTCCAGCACAAAGAAGGTAGATCCATAGAAACCGGGGTCAAACAGCTGTGAGTGACAGCTCTAAAATGGGAGAGGTCAGAGGTCAGAGAAGGAAAGCACCCCCCCCCATACTAGGTAGTGGGTGGGCAGAGGAAGTGAGCTTCCCTGCCCCTGAGCCTTGGCCTGGAATGCAGCCCTGCCCACCCACGTCAGACTTCCCACCTGGGAAAGTCTCTGGGAGTGACTTCCGGCTGCCTGAAGGCAGTTGGGGGTAATTTTTACAGATTATGATCCAAGCTAAGAATAAAGTTGAAGTCCCACTGAGAAAACAATCCCGGTAGGCTCTGTGAGAGAAAGGATAAGAGAACCAGGGCCAAGAAGGACATTCCAGGCAGAGGGAAGGGCAGGTCCCAAGGCCCAGAGCGTGGGGAATAAAAAGAGCCACTGTGGCCAGCCTTCAGCAAGAGGAGATTGGGGGAGAGGGGTGTGGAGTTGGGGAGAAGGGTGTGGAGTGGGGGAGAGAGGTGCTGTCAAGTGAGGTTGGACAGTTACTCTGGACTCAGAGATTATAGTGTCATTTAGACCACAGGGAGGGGGTCTGGTATTTAACTAAAATCAAAGAGAAGCTGCTGGAGAATGTTAAAGTGTGTGCATGTGTGTGTGTGTATGTGTGTGAATTGTCATTGCTTTGGTCAAGCATCCATGAAGAAGACCCTTCCTTGGGACAAACAGCAAACTTAGAGGCAAGCAAGACCAACACGTCCTCCACAGGGACACACCTGTATCCCGGCACACACATTCCTAGAAAAAGCTCAGCCTTCCACGGGAAGCAAGGGCTCCTCTTTCTGCTGACCTAGCTCTCTGACACCTCAGGGCATGGCCCCTGAGTACTCAGTGAGCAGACCGTGCTGTAGCCTCCAGCAGAATTTATGGCGGTGAGAGTCGACCCCGACATGGAGGCACTCGGCATTTCTGTATGACCTAACTTGAAATGCTCCTGCTCAGGGGTGGAACTTTCCATTTGAGGCACTCTGTGACCCTCTGGCTCATTATGGTAAGCTTTATGAAGCAAAGGACCACTGGTACTTTATCTCTGTAGCTCCGGACTAGCATAGAGCCAGGGCTCAGTAGGGTCATGGTGAAAGCAGGATTACGTGGGAGAGAGGAACACCACCAGGACCAGTAAGTTAGACCTGGTATTTGGTAGGAATTGAAAATGGGAAGAGTACTAACAAACAGGAAAATTAAAATTATTAAAATACCTCTCCATGGTTCTATTCTAACTACTGTTCTGAAGACAAGGCTTTGTTCTCAGGCAGCGGATAGCAGGAGCAACATAAACACCAGACAAGTCTTTCCACCCTAAAAAGCCATAGCTAGATGCCCAAAAGCCACCAAACAGAGTGTGTGGGGACACACAAAAGGCACACACACACACATCCAAATACCATCCAGTCACTTAGTTCCCTGCACATGCTATCACGATTAGAATGTGAAGTGTCCTCCACAGGCTCCTGGGTTTGAGCACTGATCCCCAGCAGGTGGCAATGTTTTGGAAGGTTGTGGGATGTTGAGGAGGTGGAGCCACGCTGGAGGAAGTAGGTCACAGAGGGCTGGCCCTGAGGTTCCACAGCGCAGCCTCACTTCCTGTTTAAACTCTGTTTTCTGACTGGGGGTTCAGTGTGATCAACCTGTCTCTGCTTCCTGTTGCCACACTTTTCCTTTGGGGGATGGAATATACCCCCTAAAACTGTAAGCCAAAAAATGAATAAATAAACCTTTCCCTCCTTAAATTGCTTCTTGTCAGGTATTTTGTTATAGTAATGAGAAAAGTTTAAAAAAATACACATGCTAATATCCACATCTGTGCACATCTGGCTTTCTAACGACCATTTCATGTTTCTACAAGCAGGTCAACGTGGTAGGGCTTTCCCAAACCGAAGTGCCATGGTTATTATTCTGTTTAGCCATCAAAATAGTTTAAAGGACGCTACCTTTTATGATTGGGTGTCTAGGAGATTTTTAAAGTTGTGCCTCACTGGAGAAGTTTGAGAGTTTTGTGGCCCTAGCTCCATTTTCTGCTAAATTCTGTGAATTTGCATATCTCAGTGATCTTTTTTTTCGGAACACATATGGGGTAAGATAGAAGAACTGACTGTACTTTCCACTGTCGGCAACACCAAGAAAACAAGAAAATACACAGTCATTAGCGAGAAATTGAAATCAAACCAGTGTGCACGGAGGATGATTCATGATGTCCTTCTGGTGTATAGGACACTCATTATTTATTCATTTTCCATCTACTCCTTCATTCTGTTGCTTACTCTCAACCTACCCCTCCAGTGCCTACTGGATGTCAGCTCCCATCAGAGGTTCTGTTGACGCAGCAAAGAACAAATGCAGAGTCTCAGAAAAGCTTAGGGTTGGGAGTGGATGTGATGATACACACCCGCAATCCCAGTCCTTGGGAGCAGGAAGAGGAGGGTCATGAGTTCAAGGCTAGTCTAGACTCCTTAGTGAGGCCCTGTCTCATATAAAAATCTTCAAGTTGGAAGAAGATTGTGTACATATATTTCGTCACTGCGGGCTTGAAGGTTTTCCTCCAGAACTATCAGTGTGCTTACTATACAGTACTTACTTCCTACTATCAATGTACCATTGTACTCGATTCTTTTTTTTTTAATTAATTTATTTATTTATTAAAGATCTCCGTCTCTTCCCCGCCACTGCCTCCCATTTCCCTCCCCCTCCCCCAATCAAGTCCCCCTCCCTCCTCAGCCCGAAGAGCAATCAGGGTTCCCTGCCCTGTGGGAAGTCCAAGGAACCCCCACCTCCATCCATTTCTAGTAAGGTGAGCATCCAAGCTGCCTAGGCTCCCACAAAGCCATTGCGTGCAGTAGGATCAGAGACCCATTGCCATTGTTCTTGAGTTCTCAGTAGTCCCCATTGTCCGCTATGTTCAGCGAGTCCAGCCTCATCCCAGGCCTTTTCAGACCCAGGCCAGCTGGCCTTGGCAAGTTCCCAATAGAACATCCCCATTGTCTCGATTCTTTCAGTGGCCCAGAGTCAATGGTAGCTATCATCAGTGTGTAAGGGAGACAGACTACCTAGTCCTCTCAGTTTCCGGATGAGGATTATGGGATCTAGTAGGAGGTGGTAAAGAGAGCTGTGTAACTCCAGCCTTGGCTGTGAATACTGCCACTGACTTCTGGGGAAGAACACACTGAGTCTTCATTTTTGGAAGAGGGTGGAGGATGGCTTGCTTCATTGGAGTCAGTCTCAAAGGGGGAAAATAAAACTCATCTGAAGAGCTGTCACTAGGATCCATGGTAGCGGGGAAACCTGTATTTATTCAAGAAGATACCTAGGAGGCCACTTCATTTCATGGGATCAGAGGAAGATGAGCACCATGCTAAAAGGACTCCGAGTTACCCTGTGTGAGGTTGCAGTGTAGGCTAGAGAGGTGAAGGGTGAAGGGTGGGTATAAAGTGATGGCACCAGACTGCCCATCGGGGGGTCCTATGGGTCAGATATATCAGGCTCCCATAGGTTGGGGGGACCCTCTGTATTTTTTTTTTTTACATTATCTGCATCTTTGTACTGTAGACTTAATATTAACCAACCTGATACAAAATTATTTGCATCCTTTAGGGGAAGATCAATATTTAAAGCCATGTTCCCACCTGGGGTGGACTAGCAGACAAGAGTAGGGAGCAGACCAAGGAAGGATATGAATACAGGATGATGGCCAGTACCTCCCGCTTTCCTTGGTCAAGCACGGGAACCTACAGGCCACTGGGGCGGGCAATCAGAAGAAGCTGGGTGTGAATTTGTATGGCTTCTGAGGGCTTACAGAATCTGAACAGGGCTCAGGTGTAGATTAGGGGTAGCCAAAAATCCCTCATAGATTAAGAAACTGCAGATGGCCTCTGGATCAGAGTTGTCAAGAGCAAGGGCCTTCAAGTCAGGACAAGCAGGCTGAAGTCCCTCTTGGTCATTTCCCTGGGCCTGCCTGCATCTACTTCATCTGCGGGTGGGGGGTTACTGAATCACAGAGAACACCCGGGGAAGTGCCCGGCATAGTCTCGCAGTCATCAGCAGTGCTTTCTATGACTCCAGTACCAGAGTGTGACATTACTACTCCAGCCTGAGCGCTGTGGGGGAAAGCAGACCTGCTGGGGAGCCTAAGCCAAGAGATAAAGGAGCGAAAAGACCATGCCAGGCACTAAGGTGACTGCTCAGGAGGTGTCCAGTGATCAAGACCAAGACCAGGCATGAGTTAGGAAGGGCTGCTCTGCTAGGGTTTGGATTCGGAATGTTCCGAAGTCTTTTGTGTCAAAGACTTGGTTCCCAACTGTTGGTGCTACTGGGACGTTGTGGAGGTGATGGAAACTTTAGGTGGCAAAAGGACCAGAGGGAAAAGGGAGGTCACTTGGGGTCTATTTTGGGAGCCCAGTCTTTCTGTTTCTCTTTTCTCCCTGGTTACATGAGATGAGCGTTTTCTTGCTCCCTGCCATGATGTACATCTTGTTCTCAGTCCCAAAGTCAATTGGCCAAGGTGACCATGGACTAAAGCATCTGAATCCGTGAGGAAAAATATAAACCTTTCCTCCCCTCAAGCTGATCATCTTAGTGTTTTCTCACAGTGATGGGAAGTTAACTGCATACGCTCCTTCCTTCGAAGGCTATAGGTTCCGGTTCCACTTGCTACCCTGGCCCGAGTACCATCGTCCGCTGTTCAATTGTGCATCCAGAAGATGCAGACGCAGGAAGCTGTTACAGCTGTGTTTGTTAGTATTCTACCACATCTTTCATAGCCCTGTTGTTCTGACTCTTGGTTTGAAAGAAAGAATGTCCTCCATCCCTTCTTTCATTTTCTCCCTCTTGGCTCCCAGCTGCATCCCTTTGGTGACCTGGTCCCTCTACCTCACTCATTCATGGACCACCTCCTGCAGGCAGGGTCCCGGCCACTCCACGCTGGCCAGGAGACCACTCAGCTGGACCGGGGACCTCCTTTTGGGCTCAGAAACAGGCTCCACTGAGATAAGCCACTGCCGTACTTGTCAACAGCCGTCGGAAGGCAGCAGATGCTCACTGGCCATAAAGGGTGCAAGTCCTTGCTGGGGGAGCTGGCTTGGCTGCAGAGACCTTGTGTGCTATTGTTAGTGCCTGGGCACAGAGGTAGCAGATGAAAATGCCAAGCTGGAAGGCTGCCTGCCCACTGAGGGCTGGGCCCTGCCTGTGACTTTCAACTCCCGCTCTCTCTCTCTAGGATGAGGCTTCTAGGCCTGGCTGATGGGTACACAGCTCTCCCTCCAGGGAGCAGTCACCCGAGAGGGTGCCAATCACTGGGCTGTTGAAGTAACTTCTCTACTCAAAGTCAACACCATGCGCCAGGGTTCCTCAGCTCCAATGCCACTTCTGCTTAATGGGTGAAGAATCTAGACCTTCGAAGTGGGAGGGATTCCCATAAGGTCATTTTCCTGAGGAGAATCTCCTTCTTTTAGTGTGTGCTGCCACTTTCTTGAAAATGTGGATCAGGGTCCCTGCCTCCTGTTTTGCCCTAGTCATTGACACTTAGAAGAGCAAATCACCCTCTCTGAGTCCTATATCCCCTTCTGTGAAGTGGCAACGAGGGGCTGTCGCCCCAGGATGGCTGGAAAGTAAAGGTGAGGAAGTGGAGAGGGGGCGAGGAACCGAGGCGGTTTGTAGAAAGAACTGGGCATTTGTTAGAAGTTGGCGGTATCATTCCCATTGCCGGGCCATCCGCCATCACTTCCCCTGCGCCTCCCCTACCCCTCACAACCACTCAAGGAAGCCGACGGGCTCATTTTCAGATGGAGAAATCGAGTCTAAGAGAGACAGCCGGGGTTTCTAAGGGCGCCCAGCTAGGGAAGGGCTACTAGTTCCTAGACACAGCTAGTTCAAGGCTGTGATGAGCCTTAAACTTGGGTCTCTACTCTCCTCTGTTCCAGCTCTGCAGCTCCGATGCACGGGGATTCCCTACATGCTGTGTCCCCAAGAGGTTCAGCAGAGGGGACAGGGCTGTCAGAATGATGGTGTGTTTATGTGCACACACGAAAGGCAGACAGGCTGGCAAGGAAGAAGAGAGGAAGAACTGAGAGCCAGTACCAAACTCCACAGACTGTGGCTCTTCCACCTGGCCTCTCCAGTGTCCCCGAGACAAGGTATGAGTCACTCTGGTACATAGCATAACCCTGCACATGGTCCACCCTGCCACGACTCAGGGGCTCTGTGGTGTCCAGGGGTTGTCCCTTTCTACCCATCCCATACTTAAAGGTGGCCTGGATGGTGTAGACCTGGAGTTCTGTCTCAGGACTCCTGCTTTGCTTCTCTCCTGGGTGGTCTGTCTTCTCGATCACACTCAGGCACACCTTGTCCTCTCAAAGGTGAACCGCACCTGCACCTCAGGGCAGTACTGCTGCTGCATGCCAGCTGCTCTCACTGCGTGTCCCCAAGAGTGGCCTTCTCTCATGGGAATTTCATAGGGACTTTCCCCTGACACTTATTCACGATTGACAGCTTGACATTTAGCTGTCACTCAACCCCATCCAAAGTCTCTTCCTGACCCTTAATACATCGCAGTGGGGAAGCTGATAGTCCCCAAGAGAGAGTCCCCAGGAAAGTGGTCTTTAGGTTCTTCATTTCTGGGGAACAAACATCCACCATGGAGATTAGCATGAGGGAAACAGAGAAAGGGTTTCAGCAAGTACTTGGCATGAGGCTTGCCAGAGCCTCTAATGCTAATTTCTGATTTGGAAGCTTCCCGGTTAGTCCCTGGCAAGGCCACTTTGAGCTTAGGTGATGTGATTGTGGCATAACCAGCATGGATGTCAGGTACCATTTGCATGCTCTAGCTATTTTAACTCATGCAGTGCCATGACCCTAGCAAGCAGGAACAGTGCCCATCCATTTTGTGAATGAAGAAACTGTGGCAGGAAGCTAAGCAGCTTTCTAGGGTCACCTGGCCAGGCTGGGGAGGAGCTGGGGTTCCCATGGAGATCCAGTCCAGAGCCATACTTTGAGAACGTCCTCTGTCCCTGGCCTTGTGATCAACACCCTATAAACATTGTTTCATTTGATCAAACCTTCACTATGGTGACAACAAAGAGAACCACTCTGGCCAAGAGGAGGCTGAGATGAGCTTTGAACTCGGGGCTTTGTGGGACTTGTAAATCTCTAGCCTGCCTGGCCGTTGCAGACAGAACAAAGAATCCTTAGGTCAAGGAGCATCTCGTACTGTGTAAAACACACACGAGGAATGCTTCTTTGGCTTGCTGGGAGCATTCACGGCGGCCAACTTATAGCATCTACTTCCCCCAACTGGGAAACTGCCTAGATTAGTCCCAGGTCCTGGAGCGCTATCTCTCTCCCCGGCTCTGCACCCAGGAAGGACTAAAATAATATCCTATTTCTTCAAGCATCCAAGATGTAGGCCGTCCCAGGGGTCTTTCCCCTATCTGCACTTCCACGGAAAGAAAGTTTTATAAAAACATAACTGGATACATTACAGACTCATCCATCCATCCATCCATCCATCCATCCATCCATCCATCCATCCATCCATCTACTTGCTCACTCAACAAAAGCTTATTGAGCAGATATTATTGGGTCAGGTGATAAGGAAGCAAGCAAACCAGGCCCCAAGTTAGGTCCTCCTAGAACTTATATCACAGTGGAGAAAAGACACCATGCAGAAAGGGATCCTCCTATAGCTGTTTTGAAGGTGAGGAAAGATGGGGAGGGGGAGGGGGGAATGGAAGCTATTTTTACATAAGATGCTGCGGAAGGTCAGCCTGACTGAGTCTGAGCTTTGAGGGAGGCTGCCAGAAGGCAAGGAGGCAGCCTGTGAGCTCAAAGTTCCAGGTAGGTGGCACAAAGGGACACTAACTAAACCTCCAGAGGGAGACTTGGCTGTCTTCATGTGGCCCTGCTTGGGGCAGTGGTGGAGGGCCTCAGGAGATGCTAGAGGGACGTTTATTCATTTGTTTGAGGAAAGTTCACACTTTGCCAATGTGTTAATGCAAACTTTTCAGTCGCATTCTCTAAAAAGAGGAGCTTCATTACAAGTGCGATGCTGAGATAGAGTCGCCGTCTGAAAATCCTGGGGGTCACGTAGGCCCTGCAGATGCTGAGGAAGTTGTGTTAGTATTGACTTTGGGTGATCCCCTACCTTCTAATCCAATGTTTGGTCAGGCAAGCATCTCAGATCTCCTCCAGGTCCAGCTTCCTGCCGTTCCAGGAGGCTCAGCCTCCTTTTCTGTCCCCTAGGGGTTAAGGGACTTCCTGGTCTCTACCTTGTGCTATCAGATCAGGCAATCAATGTGCCTGTGCTCAAGCTTGTGGATAGGGTAGCTGTGTGGAGGCCAGAGGTCAAGGCTGGGTGTCTTTGATTGCTTCCTACCTTATCTCTGAGTCAAGGTTTCTCAAGGAATCCAGTGCTCACCAATTTGCCTAGACAGGTGGTTAGGAAGTCCTGGGTCTCCCGCTGTCTCCACCTCTAAAATTTTGGGATTATCTGTGCATAGTTCCATGTCTGGCTTTCAAGTGGCTGCTGGAGTTTTGAACTCAAGTCCTTATACTTGCAGAGTAAGCTCTTTATCCTACTCTGGGTCATCTCCCTAGTACCTAGGCTGTGTATTGAAAAAGAAAAACAAAGAGGGGCTTATACCTGATGAAGATGAGTGTTCCCTGATGTTACCCCCACAGTGGGGACCAAATCTACCATTTCTCTGTGCTAAGGGCATTTTGTTCCTCCTCACTGTAACAGCAACACTACACCACGGACATTGCCATCTTCTGGAGGACAGAGAATAAAAGAGAAGAAGACAATGAGAGTTTGCCTGAGCTGACGCTATCCAGGCACCACACACCAGGATGGCTGAGGCCAAAGCTGAGCTCACAGGACACAACCCAACCAAATACAACCAAATGCACTCAGTGGCTAGGTATGCCAACTTCTGCATAAGGGTTGCTGCAAACCTGAAGGGAATGGCCAGGGAGTGCATGGCATGACCACCCTGGGGACTCAGAGCTGTGGACAAATGCCTCATGCCTGCTCAAGACGATGAGGCAGAAAGGCTTCTGGCAAGTCCTGGTTTCAGGCCTGAGCCTGGGTGGGGTGAAGGCCTTATGCCCAGCACCCCAGTGGGCCCCCCGAGTTTTTCAAAGGATCAGGGTATCAGCCTAACCCGCAGGATATTAAAAATTGTTAAGATGACCAATAAGGACCCCCACACACCAAAACAAAGGGAATATGAACGGAGAGCAGGGACAGAAAATTCATCTTATAGGTTTTAGTACCAATATATGTATATATACACACTGTATTAAAGGCCCTAAACAAAACCATCTTTATTAACATTTCCACAATAGTGATAAGATAGATGGAATGGAATTAGATATGAAAAAAATGTAATATCTGTAAAGGAAACTCTGGGGAGACATGGAGTTATGAAGGTCATTTCTCATTAAGGGCAAACTTTTCTGTGATTTTTTACCTCTGACTTTATCCTATGAATCCTCTGCCAGAGCCTGCTATATGCACTGCTTGCTCTGTGTGCTGGGGACAGGCTGTGTCACCCAGCGGCCCCCTCAGCTAGGCAGTGTCAAGCTATTTTTAGCTCCTCTGAACAACTAATGGCATTATTGTCCATTTCCCTGCGGTGAGCTGCTCCGGAGCTTACCAGCTTCTTAACTCTAATAGACGCCCAGTGCTAGGAAAACAGGGTTCCCTTGAACTGGAACCCAGGAAGAAGCAAAGGCTGCTGAGTTCCAGAGGTGGTAGCTGTCTCTCTCAGTGGCAATGCAGATGTTTATGTAGACACAACTTCTGGAGACACAACACATGGCTATAAGGTGCGCAAAAGAACGCCCACCCCATGGGTGGCCTTACTCCCTATGTTGGGCTTATAATGGAATTTGAATTCCAGTACCTTGGAGAATGGCTTTATTTGACCATACAGTCTTCTAGAGAGAGTTGGATTAAAATTGTGGTATTTAGGGCAAGTCCTAACTGAATTGGTGTGATTTTTTATAAATAGGACAAGTTTGGTTATGGAGACACATAGAGAACCCTGCAAAGAAATGAAGACAGAGAGCAGGGTGGAGCATGGATGAAGACCTCTGTGATGTCAAAGATGGATGCCAAATCTCCAGAAGCTAGGGAAGTGGCCTGATCAGACTCCCGCTACACTTGGAGGAAACCAAACCAGAGGACACCTTGATTTTGTGCAGTCTCCAGAGACAAGAGGAAATCCACTTCTTTCTTTAAGCCACCTGGTTGGTGACGTATTGTAATGGCAGCCCTGGCATCAAATACAGTGAGCACTAATCAAATAGATCCGAGACCGTCACCTGACATAGAATTCAAGGTCCTAGGTCAGAAACGTCTCCAGAACAAGTCAAGGGATGATATAGAAGAAATCCCTCACATGGTATTTCTGTGCACCACTTGTGGTCTTGATTCCCAAAGACACCAGAAGAGGACATTGTACTCCCCAGGGCTGGAGTTATAGACAGTCGTGAGCTGCTATGTGGGTACTGGGAATTGAACCCCAGGTCTCTGGAAGAGCACGCATTGCTCTTAATCAATGAGACCTTTCTCCAGACCCAGAAGCTGCTCTTAAGACTTATTAAGTGGATGACTGAATGAGGTTCTGAAAAAGGCATGCACCCTAGAACTTGGCATACAGATATTTAACAAGTATTTGATAATTGTATGGTCATCAGCCTTTGCATTTATGCAGTTTCTCCCCATGAACCAGGAAGGACTCTAAATGATTGACATACAGTGACTGACATGTATGAAATCCTTACGACAACCTTTTCAGCTTTTGCATTTCTTTCACTTCTGCTTCTCTGTTAGATAGTCTTATCTATCCCAGGATGGCCTCTAAAGATGACCTACAAATTTTCATGCTCTGACTCTACTTCTGGCGCTGGGATTACAGGTATTTGATTGGTTCACAGGGTTTTGGTTCTGGGACGGAACCCAGGCTTTCATGCATGACAGGCAAGCCATCTACCAACCCAGCTGTATCTCTACCTAAAGACCTCATTTTAAAGATGAGGAGACAGAGACATAGAAAGGCTGAATAACTTTCTCAGATTCATCGAGTGGTTGAATTGGCTATTTGATATGCATGTCTACTGATTGCTGTTTTGGGATATGGGGTCATACTGTGAAACTCTGGGCCTCTGTCAATACAACTGACTTTGGATGGGGGGGGGTGGAGCCAGTAGAATTAGCCAAAGAGTATGGAGTACAGCGGAAGATGGAAAAAAAGACACACAAGAAGGAATAGGGAAGGACTTAGATTTTCAGTCCTTTTTGGTTTGGAGCAGGTGGAAAGATAGATGCTCTCTTGCTAGATTTTCATCCAAAAATAAAGATCAGTTGGTTGTGTTTTGGCTTCCCTGAGCTAGCAGGTTTTCACCCCCACATCTGTCTCTCAAGTCTTTATTGGTAAACAGAACAACTTAGATAAAAAGAATAGATTTCAATGATGTATATGAAGAGCCCAGAACACAGTCAGAGCTCAATCTGGATGCAGGGAGTAGTTGGGAGTCTCTGGGGGAAGGCAAGCAGCGCTGGGCCTGGTCTCTCTTTTGTATCCTCTGCTCTCCACAGACCCTGCGGGATTTTTGCTCCTCCAGGGTGGGAGGGCGTAAGCCTGACTGGAACCCGAGGGCCCTTTCTAACAGAAAGCTGTCCTATGCAGATTTCTGTCCTTACCCCTTATGCTTGTCTGAGAAGAAGCCAATCTGGTGCTGAAGAGGTGCAGAGGTGTGGCATAGCCTTGTATCATGTGTCAGAAGGTGGGCTGCACATTGTCCCTAGCTAAGAGCCATAATTCATCCCAAACCAAGTGTGAGATGCTGACTCTGCACTTCCTCCACAGGCAACAGGCTGGCTGTGCGTCCGCCTTCCTAGACTCAGCTGGGCTATGCCAAGTCCCAACCCTGGCAGTGATTTACAGTGTCACAGGCTGGTGTCCTCCACCCTGACCACGGCTCTTGCCCACAGGTTTAATTATTTAAACAGATTTTACATTTTATGAGCATGCCCTCAGGCCTGGCAGAGGAAAGAGAGCCTTAGGAGGAGAAAGACTTTGCTTGAAACAGTAAATTGAACCGTGCAAGGACAGAGTTCGGGAAGCGTTCCAAATTCCTGAATGTGAGCATGATATTCAAGGCACTTTGGAATTCTCTCCAGGTTGTCTGCTGCCCCTGCTGGGCATAGAGCATGCCTCTGCCTCACTGTGGAGCGAAGCAATGCCCCTGTCATCTTTGGAAGTTTAGTTGGTTTGTGCTGGCCAACTTGCCAGCAGTACCCTGTCCTGCAGACTGTTCATGCACACCGGCATACTGACCCATCTTCCCCTAGTCATGGTACTAACAGGAGCGAGGTCGGATTGCTGACACAGCAGTAACCAGCCTCCTCAACCCCCCTCCACACACTTCCCTCTCCGAAGCAAGAGACTTCCTTACATACCCCTTGGAGGTGTTCCTCATTAGGGTCTAGCTACATGCTGTCTTCCCTGTTCGCCTGCCTCCCACTGAACCCAATTGCTCACAGCAAATGCTAGTCATCTATCAGAGCCCAGCATCCTGGGACCGTGACTAAGGGCGAACTCAAAGCTTCTCTTAGGTTCTGACTGCCTTCCGGATGGGATTGTGGAATTCAGGGTCTATTCTAGCAGGATGATGCCTGCTTTTTACCAGGAAAGACTCCTGGGTGTTTTCTCTACTGGACAGCTTCCTGTTGTTGCTTGTTTACTCATGGTTTGTTGTTATTTACTCATTTGTACACTTGCTCACTTGTTCACTCACGCACTCACCTACTCCATCTTTCAACACACCTTTATTAAGCCTCACTACACATGACACCTTTTGCTGGGTTCGATCCACAGAGACAGCAAAGCTCTCTGTCGGGTCCTGGCTGCTCATTTTACAGCTGTGGAATCATTTGGTAAAATGGCGGTTCTGAGGTTCTAGCCTCTTAAACAGCTGCAGTAGCTGTTAGCCCTGGGGTAGCATGCACACTCAGGTTGGGCTAGAGAGGACCCACCTAACCCTCAGGCCTTCGGGGACTGTGGTTTCCTTTGATCTGCTCAGAGGACCAGGCTGGAGAAAATGAAGCTCACCAATCTCCATCTTCTCTGCTCCCCACATCCGTGTAGACTGGGGATAACAAAGTCCAGGGCTATTAAAATAATGATGCAAATAATCCACATTTTTCATCTTAAAAGCACTTCTGCCGCATCCGATTAATCTTCCCAGCACCCTTGTGTGGAGGTAAGTGTAAATTTGTGCTTAGAGATGAACGAAGCCAAAAATGTGAGGTGATCACTCTTGGCCCGAGGCTACATGGAAGGCAAGCTTTTGAGCAGGGCCGGGATTCATCAGTCTTCTGTTATTTTGAACAATTTTTCAGACTCTGAGGACCGTGTCCCTTGAGCAACTCTCAGGGATGGAGCTGGTTTGCCTTAGCCGTGTTCATGGAGGTGCAGGAGGTATGTGGAGTACATGGATGCCACACCCGTGACTGGCCTCTGACAAGTGACCTGACCTCTCTGCGCGTGCTCCAATTTCCCCCCTTACGAAATGGAGATAAGGACTGGGCTGCAGGGTTAGGACGGGATACTAAATGAGTTTATTTTTGCATAGTTATTTGCACAGCAGGCAATACATTTTTCTTAAAAGTATAGAGACAGAGCACGAAATAGGTGAAGTCTTTTTAGTTGCTAATACTCATTGTCATCATCCTCACCACCATCACAGTTACTATAACCATCCCAATCACCGTCATCATCACCGTCACCAAGATTCAGCATCATCATCACCATCGCTACCAAGTGTTTATTCAGTTTTCTTATTGGTCTTCATTAAGTGCCGTGGGTTTTACAAGAACAGTGAACAGCACTTTTCCCCTCAAAGATATGCTAAGACATTGCCACCACAGCCATCACTGCTGTGCACCATTCCTCTCTGCTGTGCACCATCTCTCACTGCTGTGCACATCTCTCACTGCTGTGCACATCCCTCACTGCTGTGCACATCCCTCACTGCTGTGCACATTCCTCACTGCTGTGCACCATCCCTCACTGCTGTGCACATC
>NC_022023.1:3777327-3819083 GCF_000317375.1 Microtus ochrogaster
CACCATCTCTCACTGCTATGCACATCCCTCTCTGCTGTGCACCATCCCTCACTGCTGTGCACATCCCTCACTGCTGTGCACCATCTCTCACTGCTGTGCACATCCCTCACTGCTGTGCACATCCCTCACTGCTGTGCACCATCTCTCAATGCTGTGCACATCTCTCACTGCTGCGCACCATCCCCTGGGAACTGACATGCTCCAGACATAAAGGTGCTGCGATTTTGCTGTTATAACAGAACCGCGTCCTGGGACTGTGAGGGGAAAGGAGACTTCCCCTCACATTACCTCTGTCCCGGCATCTTATCACAGCAACAGCAAAGCTATTACAGTCTCCAAACACAGGACATAGTTGTGTAGTAGGGGAGTTATGTCTGAAGACAGCTGAAAAAGCAACCAATGAAAGCCAGGCTCACAGAACAGTTTGTGAGGTGCGCCATGTAGATGGGCTTTCTGGGTAAGTTTGGGTCACAGGGTATCGCTCAGTGTCTAATGCTGGCACATGCTCTGTCAGGGGCAGGTGGATACATGAGTCACAGAAGCTAGTTTCTTGTTTGTTTTGTTTTCGTTTCTGCCTTCTAATGTCGTATCCAGGCAGAACCATTTGAATTAGACAAGCTGTGTGGATATGCTGATAATCATTTGGGGCACACTGATGTAAAAATACAACTCTAACCTCAAAAGGGATAAGGGAATTTATTCTGGGGCCAAATATGAGGGACCATGGCCATCTAAAAACAGATATAGGCACCTCAAGCTCTATGCTCCAGTGAGGCAGCAATTTCATGAACTTTTTATAGTAACAACAAATAAACTGTAAATCAAGACTCTTTTACCAACACATCAATGGGGACAGTAGCTGGTGGCTTGTAACAAAATAGAAAGAACTTCTACTGTTCGTATCAGCTTGCATCTGACAGCATCCTCAGCACTCTGCTTGGAGAAAAACTAGGGTTTTGTTAGGTGAATATATTCCAAAGGATGTTTATCTGTTAATCATGAGATGTAAGGTAACACCGAGGTGGGCAAGTGATAACTGCAGGGCTAAAGATTGCACAAGATACATTGTATTCAGGCTCCGGCCCTGCACCGGTCCAGTATTTCTACACCAATCTGTCATCAGCCTTTGTAGCCACAGCTTTTTTCTAGGAATCCTTATTCACAAGCACATCATGAACCCTACTCGGAAAGTTGCTTCACAGATTTTCCTACCGAATTCCTCACAAAAAATCTCTGGGAGGTCATGCTGGTTTCCCATCTCAGAGACAGGAAACGGAGGGAGGTCAGGAAGTAGCTAGGGCTATATGACTTGTGCCCAGGGGCAGAGTTGGTCAGTGTGATGCTATTGGGTATCAGGTCCTGATGGGGAGAAGACGTACTTCAGGAAGGATGGCTGATGAGACTAGTGTCCTGGAAGCCACCTGCCTTATTTCCTTCAGCCAGAAGGATGAAGAGCTGTGAAGCTGGGAAGTCACTTCGGTTAACACACAATTAGCATGTTTACCTGCTGTTAGGGGAAGGGTGTGTGCCAACTCCGTTTGCACCTCCGTTCCTCATCGCCCACCTGTGCCTGCTTCTAGAAGTGTCCTTGTCATTAATGATGGCAGAATAACTGTGCACACTACTCTGAGACTCCTTCCAAGGCAGAGGGTGATGGGTCCTTAGAACAGCTTGGCAGGGTCAGAAGGGCCTGAGGACCACGAGGACTAGCTACCCAGCGAGGTCTAGGCTTAAGTTGTGTTCTCCCTGTTTTCACATCAGTTTCGTTCAAAAGGCCATCATGGTAGGCTGCACGGCTCATGGGTGAAAGACATCGGGGCCATGGAGGCCCGCAGGATAACTGGAAAGCAAGGGGAAAGCAGCGCCAAAGACAAGCTAAGGTCTCAAACAGCTAGAGACCACCAACAGCACAGTTCAGGCCAATTCCTAGCAATCCTTGTGGCGGGGAGTGCTCACATGACTGGATCTAGCCAATGGGATGTGGGGGACGAGATGCATGCCACTTCCTGCCTTCTGGAAACCTCCACCTTGGGATCTTAACCTCTTCAGCCTAGAGGCTCCACAGGGGTGGGGTGTGCTGCCCCCAAGATGGGTAGCACTGGGGGGTCTCTGAAAACGGAATTTTCTTGCCTACTTTTACTGCTTTGCGATACGAAAACTAAAGTTTTATCAGGGTAAGCCTTCTAAGATTCATGGGTTAGTGTAGCTCTCAGTCGCTAGAGTGGTATCTGAGTCACAGCTGGTCAAAGGGCAGGGAATCCGTGTCTATGGGGTGCTCAGCCATAAATCAACATCTATATCACACCCTCATGCAAGGCTCACAGACCACTGGGTCATGAGGACGCTCATGGGAGCAGTGGTTCAGTGATCAAGGGTATTTTGTATGCTGTTTGGCTACCGTTTTCATTGTTGGTAGCATGCCCACCCTCACCCCGAGTTGAGGACTACATACATCCAGGGCTTTGTGCTTGCTAGGCAACTACCTTACTTCGGAGCCAAATCGCCAACCTTTCTAACAGAATCTATTTCTTTTCTTTTTACAGATTTATTTATTGTTTTAACGTGTATGTTTTGCTTGTATTGTTGGCACGTGCGGCCTCACATGTGTAGTACCCATAGAGGCCAGAAGGGGGCTCTAATCCCCCGGAACTGGAATTCAGGAAGTTGTGAGGGTGCTTTGGGTCCTCTCTAAGAGGAGCAACTGCTCCTAACCATCCAGCAGCACCACACAGCATCAGAAATGATTCGCCTTTCCCAGCCAAACGGAGATGGGGAGAGATAGGGACCCCACTTGATAGCATGCGGTGAAGTTCTACCTGCCTGCCGCCCAAGTCTCGTTCTATACTAGAATCATGCTTAGCAGAGGATGGACTTCAGAACAAAGCTTAGATGGGGCCCAAAACACGGCTTGTTTAGTATTGCTTATGTCTCTAGGGGTGGCCAGTCATACCAGGAGATGAATGAAGCCACTAAGTATATCGACATGGCACATTTTTTTTTTTTGAAGGTGCAGAAATAAAACGTGAAGTTTTTGTAATTACTTTTTAAATTTTGATATTTCAATGAGTCACCTGTATAAGCAACACCTGAAGATGTTTTGTTTCCATATTATCTAAGCTCGAGTTTCCCCTCCCTCGCAAAGAAAGCAAACTTCCTCTGTTTACACCTAAGTTTATATGTCAGTGAAGGGCCAGTTGGAAACAAAGTTTTGGTTCAAGTGCATCCTGCCTCCCTTCTGCTTTGATACCACAGTATCAGCCCTGGGTGGCCCTGAAGGATCAAGACTTTGCTTCTAACTCTAGCTCCCTGGGAGCAGTGCTACCTGAAACCATTTTATGCTTGCACTGAACTTCCTAATTCAGAGGAGGTGAGGAGTTAAAGCCTTGGGAATTCTTTGCTCTGCAGATGGGAAGAGACTGGGTTCCATAGGGAGGGCCTCCTGCTCTCCGGCTTCCCTAGGGAACCCCGCCCCCAGAGGTCATGTTCTTTCATTTTCCAGCTTGCTCCAGTTCTGAGGCGTGCATCCCACGCATTTGTTTTCTCTTATCTCAGTTAAACGAACTGTGTCTATCTCCTCTCGGCTGTCCCTTTTCTTAATATTTTTTATTTTTATATTTAAATTCATAGAGAATGTGCTCTTTTGGGTAACTTTCCCCAAACTCTTTCTAGAATGAGGCAGCATATACATCAATTCAAGAAATTACATAATGCCCAAGAGGCCAGCCTTGTCGAAATTCTAAGTGGGCCAGATTATTTTTCCCTTTGCGCCTCTCTCTCTCTCTCTCTCTCTCTCTCTCTCTCTCTCTCTCTCTCTCTCTCTGTGTGTGTGTGTGTGTGTGCGTAGGACACACATACTGTTATTGCTCAGGTGCCTCTGGTTACCTTGTTTTAAAAATTTACTTTTTAAAAGCAACTATCTTTTCTCATTTTATATACCAATCCCAGTTCCCACTCCCTCTCAACCCCATCCACTCTTCCTAGAGGGGTAAGGCTTCCCTTGGGCAGTCAACAGAGTCTAGCACGCTGCTTTGAGGCAGGACTGAGGCCCTCCCTACTGTATCTAGGCTGAGCAAGGTGTCCATCCAAAGAGAACAGGCTCCAAAAAGTCAGTACAAGCAGTAGGGATAAATCCTGGTCTTACTGCCAGTGGCCCCACAGTCTGTCCCAGCCAGACAACTGTCACCCACATTCAGAAGGTCTAGTTTGGTCCTATGCTGGCTTCCCCGCTGTCAGGTAGATATCAGAAAATGGAAATATCTCCCTTGTATTTTTTGAGATAAGATCTTTGACTGACTGGAACTCAACAAGAGTATGCCGGAAGACCACCACACCTCAGGACTGTTCATCAGCCTCCTTAGTTCTGGGGGTGCAAGCTATATCACTCTGCTGGATTCTTTTGTATGTGGTTCTTGGGATCCAAATCAGGTGTTCACGGTTTTGAAGCAATTACTTTGTAATACAGTTACGTCCCCAGAGCCTTGGCCCCCTCTGTTCTTCAGGGTCAATTTGCGGTCCTCGGATTCTGTTTGTTCCCTGGCTCCTCATCACTTACTTCATTGGTGAACCACCCCAAAAAAGCCACAGAGAGTAAAGATCTGGCCTTTCCCACAGAGCAAGGAGACTTCCGTCGCTCCCCTTCTGACTGCCCCAGAGATGGTGAGGAGCACGGAGGTTGAGGGCCTTAGGCAGGGGCCCTGTGGGAGAGATTGAAGCCAGGTCACCGAGGTAGAGGAAAGGGTGCTGGCAGGGGCTGGAGTTGGGACACCGGGAGAGTGTGGGCTCAAGGATTAACCTGAAGGTCATGTGCGATGGTGGGACCTGGTCGTACTATTTTTGAGCTTCACTCATAAATCAGGCCTGTTTACTTTGTTGTTGTCTGGTTACAATTTTTTATACTCTTGGAGATTTGTGCTTAAAACATGGCCACTGAAATCAGCTCAGGGAATTGAGCCTCTACCATCAAACGTTAAAAAAAAAATCACTCTGGATTTAAGAAATCCATTTGCTAGCTCAAATGCTTTTTATGTATTTGTTTAAAAGTTCCCACACGCCTTCCCCCCTCCCTGCCTACCACACATGGTTTTTGCTTTTTGATGGGGAGAGGCCACCCACCGAATCACCATTTCAAACAGGCTCACATCAGGACCCCTCCCTTCACGGTTGTATTACAGGCTGACGCATGGCTAGAAGGCAATCCAGACAAGTTCTGTGGACCCCAGCAGACTGCAGATACAACCCCTGACTGTTGGGGGCTTGGAGATAATGGTACAGAATACAAATCCATCTCCTTCATTGGCACATGTGGACTGATATCGGTTATACACGGGGACACTTCAGTGTCAAAGGTGAAGACCTGTGGCTTCTCGCTCCTCTTAAGTTTTACTTTAGAAATTGATTTTAAAGTTTTCATGTAAGTATGTATTGTACACTGAACACATTCCTCTGCTTACCCCTCCACCTTCTTCTCCTTTTTCTTCTTCCTCTCTTAATAATTCCCTTTGTACTATTAGATAGTTTTAGTTCTATTTCCAGATCATAGACACACACAGTTTTTAAAATCAATCTAGAAATCTAGGAACATGAGACATTCGTCTTTCGGAGACTGGTCTAAGACTCTTCGTATGATTACCTCCTGTTGTGCCCATTTTTCTTGTGGACGATGTAACTGTTCTGCTCTATGGCTGAACAAATGTCCATTGTGCATACATACTACGTATTCCCACCCATTCTTCACTGTCTCAAAAGCAGGCTGGATTCATAACCTAGCTGCTGATGCAACTATCTCTGAGATGGGTTGGCTTGGAGTCTTCGGGTAAATACTCGACTCCTTAAGTTTAGGGAAGGAAAACCTAGAGTCCAGAGAGGCAGCAGCAAGACCCTTCAAATCACATTGCTAGGAAGGGGAACAGCTAGCACTGGACTCCAGACATGCAGAGGTTGAGGTTGCAGAAGCCTGCAGGTCTTGATTTCGGAGGAGATGGATTTACTGGACTTCTATCCGCTGCCAAGCCTGCTGTTTATGTTTGGCATTTTAACGTTGCCACTGCTGTTGCTACGCAGTTACCCTCCGCTTCAGTGATTTCTTACTGAGTACCTGCTACATGCTAGGCCCTGTGCTAAGAACTCTAATATGTTGCTATCCACGATACAGCCCACGAGGCAAACGTTATCATTGCTGACATTTGGTACATGGGTAATCAGCCTCCCGGAGCTAGTTCTGTTGCCCAAGGACATACATCTGGGAAGTGTGGAAATGAAACTATGAACAAACCCAAAAGGGCTGGGACTCTAAAGCCACGATCTTCTCCGAATCTTGTTCTTCTCGCCAAGGAAGGGTTCTCTGTCAACTTGTCTGGCCTTTGCCCCACAGTGAGTGCCTGTGGCTGGAATGTGGGTACAGGATGCCCCTTTCTGATGAGGGTTCTTTTTCCCCCACGCTGTACTTCCTGTTCTTCTGTTCTTGGTGCACATGAAGTCATGTATGTGCTGCCTCAAGGCATTTGATATAATGTAGGCTCACCTACATTACGGCCATATTAGTTTGTGTAAGTGCTTTCTATGACATTTGAGTAACAAGACCGCTTTAAAAAACCCACTATCACTGTGTGGCACACACAAGTCCCAGCACTTGAAAGATGACAAAAGAAATTCAAGTTCAAGGTCAGGCTGCACTATGCTTTGAGACCTTTCAAAGCCAATGACAGAACTACCAGTGAGAAGTGAAACAGCGTATTTATAAAAATGTATCCCTGCTAGTAAGAGCTTCTCAGGGAAGAATACAGAGCCGTAAGACAGAAGGGACATGCAAATGTCAGCATAGTGGCTGCCCGGCTCTATCACATGCAGTGCCACAGGTGGACCGAGTTCTCTGAGCCTCACTGTCCTCACCTGAAAAATAAGGATGGCTCAATTCGAGGCTCAAATTCAGAGACAGTAAGAGCTATGGAAGTTAAAAAAAAACATCCCTACGGTATCCTTCGCCAGCTCTGGCTGGTCTCGCTCTTGAACAAAATTCAGAGCTGCAAAGCCTCCGAGGACCCTGGAGTCAGGGGCCTCTATTGATTTTCTTTCCGCTCTGTGTGATGTTGGCTAAGAAGTCTGGGAACACAGGGCTGGAACAGCATTTGCCTAGGGCCATTCTGGGTTATGGGACGTGTTTGGTTCACTCCCTGATACACAATTTTGACCCTCTAGGCAGGGTAATGCTCAATATTCTCACTCACTACTTATGAATGATAAAGGAGGAGAAGAATTTTCTATAAAGCATTTTGGGTAGATGGAGTCTCTAGAGCTGAGGTCAAACATCTTTCTGTAGACACTGAGGTGAAGCACAGAGGAAGAGGTCTGTGGTTTGGTGGCACAGATTTTCCCAGAAGGATGTCAGTGTGTGTGTGTGTCTGTGTGTGTGTGTGTGTGTGTATACAAGGGCACACATGTGTATAGGCCTGCACTTGCTCGATCTGGGTTTGAGCCATCATATTTTTATATGAAGGGTCTCTAGTGCTACCAGGAAGCAGGAAGCTTACATGGTTTCATTTGGGTCCATTGGAAACCAACACGGGCGTGGTTTCTCTCTTTACCATGGAGGATGTCGAGAGCGAGCGGAGCAGTGCTCAGACAAGGAGTGGGTAGAACCCGGAATTTCCAGAGAACCCTAAAGTCTCAGGCATGGCTTTGGAGAGCTTACTGGGGTGAGTGTGGGAAGGCGCAGGTATCTGTCATTTTAGAAGACATTTCCTGCACTCTTCACGCCAAGCACGGTTGAAAGAATAGACCGGTCACAGTGCCAAAGTGGGACCTGGTTTTAAACGCCTGTCTCCTCTGAGCGATCTCGAGACTAGCATATCCATTGCATCATTTCATTGCCTACAGAATTTCCTTGGTGTGCAGGTAGAAACACTTTCCTTTCACAGAGAGGGGCAGAGGTCTCTTGGCTGGGCAGGCTCTTGCCTCGGATGAAAACGTTTTTCTCATCCCTCTCCACTGGAAGAGCCATGGACACAAGGCGTCTTAACATTGATGGCACTGGAATCCGGTGCCGCCGGGATGCACTCCTCTGAGTAAAAACGGCTTTTTGCTTAAAAAGTAAATTACAACGGGTGCATTTTCCATCTGCCACAATAAAGAATAATTTCTCTTCCTTGTGCACAAGAGCTCCAATTATGATTTAATTCAATTCCGATTAACTGTGCTTTGATGGCATTTCCATTACATAAAAAATAAATGTATTAGCCAAGCATAATGTGTTTTGACTATAGTTCTGATGCTAATAAGGAGGCTGTTTGGCGGCTATGATCCCACACTTCATTCGGCAGTTGTAAAGAAAGGGAAGAGAAAAGGGGATGGGGCAGATTGCAAAGAAATCCCAAATACTAGGGTTGCCGTGATTTCCAGGGGCACCAGCAAGGCCTCACCGGTTTGTTCTCACAGCCTCTGTCTGAGAAACTTCTCCATGTGTGGTGGTTGTTCGGTGCCCTGGAGGTCTGTAGGTGGAGGAGGGATGGCGGGAACTCCTGACCGTGGAGCTGACAGCACACCTGTAAACTGTTGAGTCAGTGGGAGCAGGGCATGGGTAAGCTGTACGAACCAGCCTGAGCAATGCCTCTTCCTTCTCGTGGCCTCTGAGTCACCATCAGCCTTTGCCTAAACTCCTTCTCCTGGTCTCCGGCTGGATAATCCCCTGGTGATGGCCCGCATCAATCCAAAAAGTTTTTAATCCCTTCCTGGGCAAGTCCTGATCTTTCCTTATACCTCTGATTTCTCCAATGGGCCCTGACCTGGGACTCATGGGAAATGTGTTGGCTGGAGCCTACTTGCCTTCACGCCCACCTCTGAATCCTTTCTCTTTAATTCCTTGTAGCAGGAGCTGTCTTCTTCTGGGTTGAGAAGGTAGTGCCTTCCAATGGCAAGGTAGCACCAGCCGAAGGCAGGGTACTGTGTTTTCTAGCTGTGGCCACTTTCACAGAGAACCCAGCCCCCAAACTGGGCATCGTGCTCCATTCTGTCTGCCTGTTTCTATTGGTGTTGGATCTCGTTGTGATTTTATAGATGTATTCTTTAATATATTCAGGAAGGTATATAGGCACTGTGGTCACATGTGCCTCCCTCTGGCCCCTGCTATCCTCTCATTCCCACTGGGCCCCTTCTTCCCTTCTAGTTCCCCTAGTGAGATGCCTTTTGTTTTAAATCTCAGAGGTGGAGCTCCCTGTTTCTTGCTATTAACTCTCCCAGTCACTACTTCTTAGGTTTCTATATACCTTCTAAGGAATTCTCTCTCTTTCTCCTTTTTTTTTTAACTAAAAAATACATGATTTGAATACTTATGGATGTTTTGCTTATATGCATGCCAGCATGCCACATGTATGTCTGGTGTCCACGGAGGCCAGAAGAGGGCATTAGATTCCCGCAGACTAGAGTTACAGGTGGTTGTGAGCACTATGTGGATGCTGGGACGCGAACCCAGGTCCTCAGGAAGGGCGGTTAGTGCTCTTACCCACTGAGCCATCTCTCCAGTTCCCAGGAAGGGTTCCTCTAAGAACATTTCCTTTATTCAAATGCTCCAAGCAGTTTCCCTTTGGCTGAGATCAGACTTTGGAGGGATGAAGTAACTGCCGAGAATAATGGCCATCAACTCTGTGGGGACTTCAGGACTTAAAACTGTGTACACTGATTTATTCTATTTGGTTAGATCTGTCATCCAAGCATAAGTAGATCATATCGTACATATGGTTTGATCCTCTGTTTAATATATTGTGCAAACTTTATTTTCTCATTTGAATTCAAACATATTTTCATGACTAACGCCCAACTATAAAGGTCTATTCTACTTTATCGATGCAATCTTCTGCAATTGAAAACTTGGATCTTCTTTGCTTCTTCACTCATTTAAATAATTACATGGAACAGCTTTAGCTATGCCAGCTGCACAATTGGTCCATCCTAATTCTTGACTAAATAAACAGTAGCTAGTTGAAAATCTGCTCATCTCTCCCCTCCCCTGAATCTTCTAGAAATCAATAAGAAAGAGTTTCCATTTCATGCAATGAACTACAAGGAAATAATTCTGCCTCTGTTGGCGGTGGGGTAAGCTAGCCACACCAGGTCAGAAGCCACATAGAGGAGAGGTGAGCCCATCTGTGAAGGGGTGAGCAGACTGTCCAGGGGCGGACCTCTTAGCCTGTACTTACTAACCTCCAGGCACTTCCACTAGCTCAGATCATCTCCTGGATCACCACAACTCTCTGTTGTTATATTTATGTTGTTTTCCACCCTGGAAAGCTATGTCTTCATCTCTTGAGAAGGTTCTAGTCTTGCCACACTACAGCCATTATTTCAGAGAAGAGACAAAACAAATATCAGATACTACAAGAAGGAGCCAGCAAACAGAAAGCAAAGAACCCATGTGATGGCTGAGGGAGCGTGATTCTCACACGGTTCCATCCTCAGGAAAGGAACGAACATGGTAGGGAAATGAGAGAAAAAAAGAAAAAGAGGAGGGAAGGAAGAAGAACATCGTTTACAAAAGATGAAGGAAAACCAAAGTAGGAAGAAATACTTTGCTGTGGAACCATCCTTTTGTGCCTGGGGAATATGTATAGCTCTCATTGGTTAATAAAGGGCTGACTGGCCAATAACTGAGCAGCTAGAGGTTGGGTGGGACTTGCAGACTGAAAGAAAGGGGCAAAGGCAGAGTTACCAGGACTGTAGAGAGAAGCAAGCGGACCTGCCATGCTGCCACATGGCAGAGCACAGAGAAGAAATATGGCTTAGTTTAAGTTATAAGAGCTAGCTAGTAACAAGCCGAAGCTATCGGTCGAGCATTTAAAATGAATAAAAACTGTGCTGTTAATTGGGAGCTGGCCATGGTTGTAACAAAAAGACTCGGCATACAATACATCTCAAAAAAATATGGAAAACTTCTGCTTCGTGTGGCACTAAAAAACATTAGCATCCCACACTTCATGAAAACTGGTTCAACAAGAAACGAGACAACCAACCCAGCACAGCATTAGGAGAATTCACAGCGCTCAGAAAATTGACAAAAAACTGCACTATTATGGAAATAACAAATTACAAACAAAAAAATAACTAAATTAGGCAGTCGAAAATTGCGCTGCTGTCATAGTAGAAAGGCTTGCTGAAATAACAGTGGAAGCTGCTTTTAAAGAACAGAGATTAAGGTCCTCAGCGAAGGGGGCAATTTAAACATCAGGGTCACGGTGTCTCTGCTGAGGAGTCACATGTGGGACAGAAGACACATTTTCCTACCGTCCACTGGAGCGAAAGGGCAAACCACACTCCGGGGAAACAGAGGAGGTGGTAAGAATGATAGCCTGTTTCTACCAGGTTCCAATAATGAAGACATGATCTCTCTGGCAATAACCAGGGAAGAATAGGCTGAGTTCAAGGAGAGAGGTCAAGCTGACTTCAGACTTCTGCATGCAGACTTCTGCGCAGACGCGCCCGATGTGAGCGGTTCCTAAGGCAGAACCCGAGGTGTTGCTAGGGGGGGACAACACAGGCCCTGAGCACCGTTTGCCTGACCACTCATTGTGGAGACACAAAGGGAAAAAAAAATCATTCAGGCCCGGGGATGGTTCGGTGGGTGGAAATGCTTTTTACACAGACGAGGCTGGAAAGCAGAGCTTGTGCCCTGGAACCAATGTAAAAAGCCCATGTGGCGGTGTCCATCTGTAATTTCAGCCATCCCACAGAGAACCGAGAGAACTGGGCCAGCTATTGGCAGCGGGCAGAAACAACCATCTCTGCTTGCTTAAAGCTCTCTGCCTTAAGGAAGTGGGAGAGAATTAACCCCCTCAGATTGTCTTCTGACCTCCATGTGTGCCAAGCCACATGCCTACTCACACATACACACCCATCACACACACATACAGATCATACAACACCCGCCCCCCGTACCTGCTTACTCGTGTACATGCACATCATAGAGCACACATATAACACACACCCAAATAAATACACTAGCAGTAACAACAGTAACAAACGAAATAGCAAGAAGCAAACGTCAGAAAGCAAAATGGAAGAACTCCGCTTTGGTTCCATGACCAGAGAAAGCCATTCAACTGTGAGCCAGCTAACCTGGATCATAGTGCAAGCAGAGAAGGTGAAGTCCAAGTTCGACAAGGTTGGAGCAGTGTCTGCAGTAGCACGTGAGAGAGCGGGATCTTAGGTTTTATACACAAGTCTAAGGGAGGAATAATGTCTTTTCAAGTTATTTAAAACACAGAGATGTGTGATTTATATAGCATGTACAACATTATGACGCTGGGAACAGCATGTAGTTATTTACAGAGTTGAGGCTGGAGAACCAGACTAAGTCTTGCTTTTGTTGGCTTGTTTTAGCTTTGCTTTTTGAGACAGGCTCTCTAAGAACTCACTACATATGGCCTTGAGCTTCTGATCCTCCTGCTTCCTCCTCTCAGGTAGAAATATAGACAAGCTGAGATTATGGAAATGTCTACCATGCCCAGATTATGTATTTACTCGGTGTTGAGGGTAGAACCCAGGGCATCACGCTGGGCAGCATCCTACCACCCTAGCCACATACATGCCCAACCCTTGTGATATTTACACAAGTTTAAGATTCTGTGTTGGGTCACGTAGATTAACTATCAGCTATAGCAGGGAGCGTGTGGTCCATGGGCTACAGGTTAGAACGTATATGAACCTTGTGCTTAAAAGAATAGATTAACTGCTGTTGAAATTAAGTTCACCATACAGTGAACCAATACATAAAATTCTACCGGTACAAATGTCTTGGAAAAAGTCTGTCGATTAGTATTCAATCAGCTTAACTAAAATAAAACAAAGAGAAGCGTCTAAACAAAATATTCTTAAATAAAATGCTTTCAACAAATAGAAAGCCATGGTTGAAAAATGATATGAATTTATACTGTTATGCCAGAGAACTTAAATATTATAAATATCAACACAGTAAAATTGCTAACATCCCCGAGGGAAAAAAGAGAGAGAGGGAAAATTGTAGAAGTGCTAATTTTCTCATTTTTCACAGAGAAGAATCATTCGATGCTGCTTAAGACTATATTAGAAAACACAGACTCATACTTTTCAAATCTTTAAAAAAAATTTCTCCCTGGAAGGAGACTTATTTTATTTGCATATTTGCTACTGAATTTTGTCCTCCTGAGTAGATAAATTGGAGCCGGAGGCTCCAGTCCCTCAGGATGTGACCCATTTAGAGACAGGGTTTTACAGAACTTAAATGAGGCCTTAGGGGCACACCCTAAGCTGATATGACCAGTGTCCTTACGTGCAGGGGAAACACTGGGCACGGACTTGAACCAAGGGAGGAGTCAGGAGCAGATAAGACGATCTGAGTCTGCCAAGAGCTGGAGGAGAAAGAGGATTTCAACAGCAGATACCGTGACCCTAGGCCCAAGCTGCAAAATTGATACACCAGTTTTTTTCATTGTTGCTTGTTTTAGTTTTAGCTTTTGATTTTTTAAACAGGGTGTGATGTATCCCAGGCTGGTCAAGAACTCACTGTGTAGCAAAGGATGTCCTTGAGTCTCTCACCGCACTGCTCAAGAGCTGAAATTAGAGACATTCTTTCCAGCCAAACAGCCTCACAGCCCACCCCTGACCCTGGGAACTGTGAGTCACTGAGTGGCTGTTGCTTCAAGCCACCTGATGTTCTGGGCGTTTGAAACAGTCTTGCAAACATCACTTAGTGTTTTTAAAAGGATCGTTGCACAAATGTTGGAAAATCATGTCCGAAGTTTACTAATCCTGCAGCTTAATGTCAATGTCTATGTGTTTTCAATGTATACATATTTATAAACAGGTTGTTTTTCTAGCTTCAGCGTTAGGAGGGACTCTGCCCCAAGCTATTTCCGTCTATGAAGTGCTTTCTAAACACCCCACCTACCCATTTTCTGCCTATAGCTCAGAAACGGAGTGAAATGTCACCTTGTTTTTAATGATGGTTATTACTACAAGATCATATTTGAGCTGATTGTTTTGCTTTTTAACACTCACTATTGAAATGTTTTTCAATGTACATGAATACTTTAAAAAATAACATTGCAATGAGAACAATCATTTTTTTTTAAAGCCCAGGTCTATTCGCGCCCCCCCCTTTTTGAATGCTAGGTACTGTTGCATAGTGTCTGAATAGTCTTCTTGATACAAGTAGTTGAATTCCTACCTAGATTACAATAGCTTGTGTTTATACAAGCAATGGATTAGGATGTACACTGTATTTTGCTAAAGTGTTGTTATTGTAACAACAATTTGAGAGGCTGAAAATATTTTAGACCCATTGTTTCATTTTAATTGCTAGGGGTTGATTTTTTTTTTAAGAAAATGTCATCTGCATTTCTTGTTCTGGCTGAGTTTCTAGACTTCCTCTGTGGTTGGTTTTTATTAATTCATGAGAAGCGCAGAATTTATACTTGTTTGCACATGCGTACACATATGCACAGAAACTTCCTCCATTTGTTGCTACTACTCTGGTAGTCTGTTTTGCTTTAAATTTTAATTATTGATGTCTTAAAATGTTCATAAATTTAAAATTTGTTTTTGTCAGGTATTTTGTTTTATTCTCTCCTTGGTTTTTAATTTATTATGGTTTTGTGGGGGGCACATTTTAGCCAATCTAGGCATGTACATCATACACCTGAAACCACCCTGACTGCTCCTTCAAGGTTTTCTCTCCCCACCCTTTGCACTAATATATATATTTTTTCTCATCCTTTATGCTTTCCCCACTTTGAGACAGAGCCTTATCTATTCCATCTTGATCTTCAACTCTCTGTGTAGAAGGGATGATCTGAACCGATGCGCCCCTCTTCCTCCATCTCCTGAGTGCTGGGATAATAGGTGTGCACCACCACACCTGATTTCTTTGGTCCTAGAATCAAGTCCAGGGCTTTGAGAATTCTAGGGAAGTGCCAGCTAAGCTACAGCCTCAGCCCTTTCCTCCTTTCTCCTGTCTTCCCTTCCTTCCTGCCTGCCTTCCTGTCCCCACTGTCTCTTTCATACCCAGCATTCACCCCTAGGCTCATTGTCCAGATGGGCCCTCTGCTACTGAGTTACCATCCTCAGCTCACTTCAAGCATGCTCAAGTGGAAGAGTTGCTGGCTTTTAGATCGCTCCCAGTGTTGCTCATTTACATCATACCTAAAATAAACTCATATCCATTCAGCATCAGTTCTCCATCCCCACTCAGCATCCCTAGCAACCAGTAATCTCTCTGTCACTATAGACTCTGCATGTTTTATCGATTTGTAATCATGCAATCATCACTTATTCCTGCTATCTTCCACTTTTCATGTTTCCACGGTTCAAACACGCTGTAACATGTACTAGCAGTTTACCGCTTTTATTTCTTATGGATATAGTGTTCCACCTGCCAGCATCAGGAAGAGGTCATCAAATATCATTGTAGATGGTTGTGTACCACCATGTGGTTGCTGGGAATTGAACTCAGGACCTCTGGAATAGCAGGCAGTGCTCTTAACCTCTGAGTCATCTCTCCAGCCCCAGTATTCCACTACTTTTTATGGTGAAAGACTACACATTGCATTGAACAGACAGGCAATATTGTGTTAATTCATCAATTGTTAATCATTTGGATGATTGGCTATTAAAATGGCCATCAGCTTAAAGTGTCAAGTTATTTTCCGTAATGTCTAACTTATTTCATAATCCCTATTGGCAATGTATGAGGTTTACATTTCATCCCATTCTCCCCATCTCCAGAAATCATTTTCCACTTTTCTCTGTAATAATAATGGGCATTCTAGTGAGCATGTGGCTCACGAGCTCATCCCAGCATTGATTTGCATTTCCTAATGAATGGTGATGCTGAGTTCTCTGCACGTGATCTTCGGGTCACTTGCGTACTTTCTCCGAAGAAACATCTCCCAAAGCCACGGGACATTGTAAGAGTCAGATCATTTTGTTGAGTTATTCCTTATATGTCCTAGATGCTAAATGCTTATCGAATGTTTGATTTGCAAATAATCTCTCCCATTCTGCAGCTAGTCATTTCGCTATCTTGATAGCACCCTCTAATACTGAGCCAGTCAAATCCATCTATTTCTTCCTCTGTTCCCTGTGTTTGACTTATCACATTTAAGACTCCATTGGCAATCAGGGATCATAAGGAGATGCCAATAATTTCCTTTTAAAGTAGAAGTCTACATTTAAAAATAATTCCATGTGTTAATCCAGTAGTTCCAGCCTTACCTGAAGAGATATTATTTTTTTTCCACTTAAATGAGCTTAGTATTCTAGCCGAAAATTCACGGATTTTGGATTTTTGTTTCATTCCTGACACTCGGTTTTATCTCATTGATGTATGCCTCTCTCAGCTAAAGGGCCACACTCTTGCTTATTCCTACTTTGTGGCAAGTTTTGACAGCAGGGAGTGTGGGTTCTCTCTCTCTCTCTCTCTCTCTCTCTCTCTCTCTCTCTCTCCAGGGAGTGTGAGTTCTTGTTCTCTCTCTTTTTCTCTTATTTTGGCTATTCTTAGTTACATGCATATACATTTTTAGCATCTAATTGTTGGTTTCTACTAAGAAACTGGTTGGGACTCTGAGAATGTACAGAAACTATAAATCAGTTTAGGGGAAATAGACTCTTAACAAAATTGTCTTCTGATCCGGGAGTGTGGGATGCCTTCCCATCTATTTAGGTTTCTTTCAGCAACAATTTTGCAATTTTCAGAGTGTGCTCTATGTTAAATGCATTCCCTTGCATTTTGTTATTTTTTACTGCCTTGTAAATGCAATTGCTTTCTTAATCTAATTTTGGGATGCAGCTTGAACTCATCGTTTATTGCAAGTTGTACAAAAATGGCAATTGATTTTTGTATATTGATCTTATATCCTGCAATCTTGCTGAAATCATTGGTTATAAAGGTCTTTAAAGTCATCTCTTCAGGATGTTCTATAAGATGCTATCTACAAAAAGGCATGGCTTGACTTCTTCCTTTACTGCCTGGGTACCTTTCTGACCTGTTTCTCATCTCATGACACTGATACCTATGTTAAGCAGAACAAGAGAAAATGTGCAGAATCTCAGGAGATGGTGTGTGATTGTTCACCTTCAAGGTGATGCTAGCTATCCATTTATCATAAGTGCTTTTTATCTTAGCAAAGATGTTCTTATGCTTGTTTAAGGTTTTTTATATTGATTCTATGTGTTTATGATGGATGTGCATGTGTGTTTGCACATTCATGTGTGTGAGTGGAGGCACATACATGCCACGGCATGCTGACATAGGTCGGAGAACAATGTTGGGGGTTGGTGCTAATCTATTTGATTACTTTTATTCTTTATTCTCTGTTTATTTTCTGCTGCACATGCCAGGCTACCTGACTTACTAGAGGGAGAGGATTCTCCTTCCTCCATCTTTTATTTCACTGTAGGAACCCATCCTCCTGCTTTGTGCGGGTTCTTTGGATTTAAACTCATGTTCCCACACTTGTTCAGCAAGCACTTTGGTTGGTTGGTTTGTTTATTTCAAGACAGTGTCTCTCTCTACTTAGCCCTGACTGTCCTGGATTTTGTAGACCAGGCTGGCCTTGAACTCATTCATCTGTCTGCTTCTGCCTTTCAAGTGCTGAGATTAAAGATGTGCGCTACCATGCCTGGGTCTTCAGCAAGTGTACTATCCTCTGATAATATCCTGCAGCCTGCTACTTTAATTTTGAAAACTCTTGAGAAATACAGTGTTAATTCAGCCTTAGATGTTTGACATAATTCATTAGGGAAGCATCTGGCTTCCAGGTTCCCCTCCCCCTTTACACACAGGGTCTAGCTATGTGTCCTAGACTTGCTTGAACTTACCATATTGCCTAGGCTAAAACTACATTCATGATTCTCCTGCCTCAGCCTTCCCAGTCAGGGACTGTATGTATCTGCTATCATGCCAAGGTCTCTTTGGAATTTTTTGATTGTTAATTACACACATACCTATAGGTATATCAACAGGCTCCATTTCCTCTTTTGTCAGTTTTGCTTGTTTGGTGCTTTCTAGGCATGTGGCCATTTCGGATATGTTATCCAACTTATCAGCATGCAAAAATTTAAAATATTCTTTGGTAATCCTTATTTGTTTGTAAAATTGGTAATAATATTCATAATTTCCAAACTTACTTTGGTCATTTCGGTTTTCTCTTTTCTCAGCACAGCTAGAGAGCTATCAATTTTGATAACATTTTCAAAGAAAAATTATTTCATTTTATTGATTGTCCATAATATATTTTGGATATTTTTGTTTTACATTTTATCTCTGTTTTCATCTTTAACATTTTCTTCCTTCTGGGTAGAAGTTTACTTTGTTAGCTTTGGGTAAAGTTGAGCCTTCTTTGTCAGCTCTTCAATAATTACGTATTGAGGTATTTTTTTTAATATAGTCATTTAAAAAATTATTTTTCATTTGATTACTGTTTTCTATGTGTCCACTTTTGTTTTAATGTGTCATGTTTTCACTTTCATTCATCTCAAAGCATTTTCTAACTTATCTTGGGTCTTCTTTGATCTTCTGATTGAGAAATTTTGATCTACATATTGTGATATCCCATATTAATTTCTTTCATTTTTGTGTAAATTTCTCCCATTGCGGTAGCTGTATAATGTCGATTTTTAAAGTTTCTATTGACTTCTTTTATAACCTAACCTGTGGAGAGTGCTTCTTGTGAGCTTGAGAAGAATCATTTTTTGCTGTAATTGAGTGGTAAATTCTGTATAGGTTTAGTTGGTTTATAGCATTGGGCAAGTTTTCTATCTGTAGTTGTTCTATACATTATTGAAGCTAAAGTTGGTCATTTGTATACATGTTTTACAATTCTTTGACTTTCAGTTTAAGATGAGTCTCTTATGGGAAATATATAGTGTATCTTAAAAAACATTCTGTGTTTTAGTCTGAGAGTTTAGACCTTCAACATTTAATGTTTACTGATGTTGCAGGGCTTACTTTGGGTATTTTCTTATATATGCAGGTATATGTATATATATGTGTGTGTGTGTGTACATTTAACTCACATACACTTATATACCATATATATCTTGCTCTAAATTTGCTAATTCTTTGACAATAGATACCTTTTATAGTGCACTGCTTTGATTAGACTTTAATTTTTGTCCTATTTATTTTAAATTCTTTCCTTGGAGTCATTTAAAAATCATAGCTATTGTTTCAATTCACAGTACTTCCGTCTAAATTTATAACAACTCAGAATCAGTATTATACAAAAGGCTGGCCTTTATGTAAGTTCTGGCATGACCATTTAATGCTATTTTGGAAATTGCAACTTTATAAACCTGTGGCCATTTACATAGATGTATAATTGTTCATTTATGCGGTTGGTATGGTTTAAATATGAAATGCCCTCATAGGCCTGTGCTTTGAGTGTTTATTTCTAGATGGAGGTGCTGTTTGGGAGGTGCGGGGGCTTTGGTACTCTGCCCGGTCCACAATTCTGTCTTTGCTCTTTGCTTCATGGCCCCCTGAGAAATGAACAACTGTCTTATGTTGTACAATTTCACTGTCAAGATGTCTTGTCCAAGGGTGTAAGACAAAATACTTATTGACTGAATCCTGCTAAAACTGTGTCTCTGAATGAACCTTTACTCTCTGAAGTGGTTTCTGGTAGATATTTTGGTCACAGTGAATAAATAAATAAATTAATATAGGGAATTTATATCATAGTGGAGCCATTGCTGTGCCTAAATATGGCCATGTGATTCTCAGGCCTCTGGAACAGACTTGGAGGAGGAATCTGTAAGAGTCTGGAGATGTGGACTAGACAGGCCCTAGAATGTTGTAACTAGGGAACAGTTGAACATACTTGTGGGGATTTGGAGGACCAGAATGTCAATAGTAACATAGCTAGCAAAGACTGTATTGGTGAGGATTCTCATGAGAATAAGGACTCTTCTGGAGATTGGAATAAGAATCATTTCTATTACTGCATGACCAAGAATTTGTCTCCAGTTTTCTAGTATCCTAGTAGATAATTTGAGTGAGGCCCATGTCAAAGGTGATGGTTCACCTTATTTGGCGGAAGGATTGAAAGGTAGCATATAGTACTGTTAGGATTGCTGGATGTTTTTAGCCAGGCTTATAGTGAAAATTAGGAACTTGGAGCAGAATGGGAAAATATGAAGGCTAGCCAGGAAGGGAACACACACACACACACACACACACACACACACACACACCCTGGCAGAGAAAGTGGCCTTACCTGTTAGAATAATCAGCATTATTAAATGGCATCCAAAAACTAAAATAATAACTAATAAAATAATAATAAAATAAATAAGTTCCCTTAAGGGCGCTCTAGGAATTGTTGAGACCCCACCCACAGAAGACTCCAGGATGAAAAGCTCACCTTGAAGATTCTTCTTGGAAAAAGAGTACCCCTGGGATATTGTACTTTCCCCCCATCCACCTAGGGAAGTCTTTCCCCAGGGTTATCCCTCAGGCTCTCAGAGGCAACCTCAGCCAAGTTCCAAGCGGGGAAGGAGGCTCCCATTCACACTGGTAGCAGAACTTGGCTCTGTCTATGCGATACTGATTCTGTACCCATGCAAAATGCAGGATGTATGCACTAGAAAGTTAGGAAGGCAGGCAACAAGATTTTAAAGGACTGTCTTGGAGGCTAGGCAAGGCGTTTTGGGGTAGGATCCCTAAAGGGAGCCCCTACAGGTAATTTGGGTTGAAACCCATGTTGAAGAGGACACCCTGTGATACTCTGCCAAGGAAACCTGTAGGCAATGGTGGCAACAGCAGTAGATCCAAGACAAACGAAAAAAGGTGATGTGTTCATACATTAAGACCACAGGAATGGGGCTGCTGCTTAAGTCTGGTAAAACTCACACCATGTATCTGCAGTGAACTTTTGTGCAGAGGAGAGTTAGCTGATGAGCCAGAAGTTGCAATGGATCTAACTTAGCTGTAAGTTCTAGGATGTTACAGATGGTCTGTGGTGGTTATTCCTGGCTGCCAACTTGATTGGACTGAGAAATACCTAAAAGATTAACAAAAACTTCTCTCTGCTTGAGAAGCTTGTCCAAGGGGAACCCACCTTAAGTGTGGGTGGTACTATACCACACACAGGCTCAGACTCCAGGTAGAATAAAAAAGCAGGGGTGGAGAGGGGGAAGAAACTTTCTAGCCACCATAATTGAGCTGCCCATTTGCCATGATGGGCTGGAATCATGCCTATTGTACATCATTTTGCCTTAAATGGTTTGTCTAGGTATTTGGTCATACTAACTAACAACAATTATATATTAGCTTATGTTTATGAAATATGATTTCTGTAGTTAATACTCAAATACTATTTTTTTATATTTCAGTTTTTCAACATGTGGATGGGGTAGGAGTAGGATTTTAGACTTATTCATGTCTTGGTTAGGGTTTCTTCTACTGTGATGAAAACACCATGACCAAAAGTAAGTTGGGGAGGAAAGGGTTTCTTTGGCTTGTAGTACATCATTGCACAAAGTCAGGATAGGAACTCAAAAGAGGCAGGAACCAGCAGGAGCTGATGCAGAGGCCATGAAGGAGTGCTGCTTACTGGCTTGCTCCTCCTGGCTTGCTCAGCCTGTTTTCTTATAGAACCCAGGACCCCCAGTCCAGGGATGGCAGCACTCATAACGGGCTGAGCCCTCCCCTAATAATCACTAATTATGAAAAGCTGAATCTCATGGAGGCTTAATTTTCTCAATTGAGACCCTGCTCTCTCCAGTGACTATCACTTATACCACGTTGACATAAAACCATCCAGCAACCTATGTGAATATGGTCTTGAGCAATGGAAGAGGGGTAGGAAGGGGCCACAGGCTTTGTTAACTGGGTCTTGACCCAGTCATGGCTGTTCCTTTGACCTCGTGGTGAACGTTGGGGAATTGAATTTATTGTCTTCAATGAACAGCTGGACTCCGCTGGATTGTCTGCACGCATCTCTGAGCATAAAGAATCAGGTCGTCAAATCTCAAGACACTGGAAAGAGAAATTTTCCCCCTGTGCTGTTCCTCTTAACCCCCCTCCCTTCTTTCACTTGCGCAGAAATATCTTCTCCCCATTATAAGTGTTGAGACCGAAATACTAATTTGAGGGAAATGCAGGTCTGTTTCATTTTAAAGCCTTGTATTTGGTCTCCTAAACAAGCCTCTCCCAACAACTTTCATCCCAGGCAGTCCTGAAGGAAGCCTGGGAGAGTCAAGAGGAATCTATGCATTATGCGACCCAGAAACAAAGGGTAGGTCATAGGTAGGAACAGCTATAGTTGGTGAACTGATAAGGTGAAAAAAATCATAGGTTATGAAATTCAGGTAATGTAGGATTCAAACTCTAAGGTTTTGTGTGTGATTTCAATTTTTATTTTATCTATCTATCTATCTATCTTCTGTCATCTATCTATCTATCTATCTATCTATCTATCTATCTATCTATCTATCTATCTATCTATCTACCTATCTATGTACCTATGCTTAGTCTGTTCACTTTTCTGGACCCTGGGCTTCTCATAAAACAGGAATAGAATTTGTTACCTGTAGGTTAATGACACAGAGAAGGGGACACCTCCATGTTTGTTCAAATGGTGAGCGGATAAATGACTGAATTGGTATCTATCAAACTCTGTAGCCTCAGCTGACCTAAGCATCCCTGAATTTAGAAATACTGGCTTCCCAAGAAGAAACTATGGCAGGAGAGCACCCCTGGGAAGAAGACGGTTACATCACCGCTAATGTTTAGAATTGCCTGGGTATGGGGGGGATTGAGCACTCTGACTTCTGGGTTCTCTGCTGCCTTTACATTCCCTACAGACAGTGCACCCCCTTATCCTTTGGGTCACAGTTTGGTTGATAGGCTCCTCCTTGTCTTCTAGCACCCCAGGAAACCTCTGCACTGGAGCTGTGACTTGAAGATTATGGAAATAAGGACCTGGCCCTGGCTGTCCCTCTGGGCCCTGGCTTGTAGACTTTGAGCTATTTCGGAAACTCCCTGCCTGTTCCATCTGAAAAGTAGTTTGCAATGGAAATTTCTCCCCCTCGAAATCCTTGTTACTCTAATTGCAATTGAAATGCATAAATGAAACGACAAAAGCTGCATTTTATCAGCAATTATAGCAATTTTCTTTTATTTACTGGAGCCTGACCTCTGCTCTATTGATGAATCGGGCTTTTTCAAGGTCTATTTTCCCATCAGCAAAGTCAGGTTGTTTGTGAAGTGATTGGCACAAAATGTCATTCTTCCCTCACCTGTTATTTTTTCCCTCTCTCTCCCTCTCAAACTTTAAAAACATGTCATAAGTCTGAAGAAGCTGACTAGGAATTTATAGAGCCTGTGGATTTTCATGAGTGGGTCTTTTTTTTTTAATCCAACGGTATCAAACAGGAGTTTTTGCAATAATAAAAAAAAAATAAGTGACATCTAGCAACTCGAAACTCTGTCTTTTGAATCTTTAGAGGTTTGCTGTGTAAAATTTCCATCCATTATATTTTCAATCTCTATCTAACCGCTGCCTCCCAAGGTGACATTGTCTGTAAGTCAGTAGGAGCCTTAAGACTACCCAGGGTTCCTCTCTCCATGTGCACGCAGCTACCAATTTCTGACAACAACTCCGGTTCCGGGTCCAGGTCTTCCATCTCTCCACCTCTGTGGCCATTGCCCTGAGTGGGTTTTTATTACCATTTCCCTGAACCTGTGCATTGGCCTGTACACTGTTCTCCCTGCCTTCAGCTTAAATTCTTCTCATTGCTCCTTTTCCATCTTCCACACAGCTGCCAGGATGATCTAAGGTGCCTCATCACCCCCAGGGAAGCATCTCATCTCTTTAGGATGACCTGCAGGACGCAGAATGACCTGAACCCGAGTCCTTCCATCTGTCTATGTCATGATCTGCTTCTCCCTGCCCCGACTCTCACCCCGGTGCCAGGGAGCCCAAGCCCATTCTGATCTCCACTTGGTGACCACGACTGCCCTATGCCCTGTGCTTAGCTTCTTCTGATGTCTGGGAAGATGTCTTCCCATCTCTCTGCACTTCTGGCTAACTCCCATTCCCGCTTTAGGGGGTTATCTGTTACTTCCTTCCTGAGACCTCCTTGATGATGATGATTGACCCTGTGCATCCCGTCATGGCAATGGCTGGTCTCCTGTCTGTAGTTCCCCATTATAGGGAAGACATGTCCCTGGAGGAAATGTCATTCATTTAGCTCTGTCTCTTTGGCCATGTAGCTTAGGTAGCCGCTTAACAGACAATCTCTTAAATACGCCATGTTATATAACAACTGTGCCATAATCTCCAATTTCCTGATCCTCTTCCCTGTTCCTCACGGTGTCACTCTCTCCATCTGCATACTAAGCTGTGTGTGAGGCTCTCCTCTGGCCCAGCTCCATGCATTGCTTTGAGGGGCCAATGAGCTGTTGGGTATAAATACGCGACAGAAACTTGAAAGCATTTCTTAATGCTAATTTTCTATATTGCTCATTTTTGACACCTCTGTCTAGCTCCCCCATCACACCCTGCCACCCCATCAGCAACTAAGACTGAATAAAAGATACAAGTTGCCAAAGAAAAACCCCAAGACAACCCAAACGCCTTCTGTATTGATCATTTTCTCATGGCCGTGACAAAACTCCAGGCAGAAGAAACAAGGGGAGGAAAGGATTTATTTCAGCTCACAGATTCCGAGGGGGCCGCCCATCATAGTCGGGAATAGCGTTGGGCGGCTGGAGCAACCTCATCCACAGTGACAGAGCAAGTGATACAATTATCCACCTCTTCATGGATCAGGGAGCTCCAAGTTACTGGAAGCTGGCAGAACCAGTTTGTAACTCTTAAGGACTTCCCCTAGTGACCCACTTCCACCAGCCACACCCCACTTCCCAAAGGATTCACAACCTTCCAGAAGAGTGCCATCACCTGGGGACCAAGTGTTCAAATGTAGGAGTTTACAAGGGATGTTTCACACTTAAACAAGACACACCGAGCCAAAGCAGAACCTCAAACGAAACAGATGCAAGTTAATTTCGATTGCTAACTCAAGTGAGGACAGACGAGTAGCTACCCTTTCTCCTCCTCCTCAAATCTTAGGGACTTCCTGGACAAAGACAATTTCCTTCTTCCTTTTTCTTGGACTTTTTATATGCTGAGTAAGTAATAGGTAACACAGTCAGGGGCAGATGGTGTTAGCCTTTACCATGTGGCAAGTAGAATTGGCTCCTTTAATTCTGTCCCCCCAAACCTTGGAGGTTATAATGGTTAACCTAGGTTCTCAGCTTGATGTAGTTCAGGGTCACCATGGAGATACACTCTGGGTGAGTCTGTGAGGCTGTTGGCAGAAAGGTTTGACTGAGAAGAGGAACCTCCCCGAAGCATTGAGTAATACCACCTCCATGTCTGGAGTTTTGAACCCAATGACAGAGGAGAAGCCAAGCAGAGCACCAGCACGGGTCTCCTTCTTCTTCCCGACTCCAGCTATAGTGTGACCAGCTGCTTTGAGTCCCTGGCGCTGTGACTCCCATGTCATGACGGACCCTGCCCTCAAATGGTGAAGCAAAGCAGCCCTTTCTCCCTCATGCTGCAATTGCCAGGTGGTGTTCCCCCTAGCAACAAGAGAAGCACCAAATGCACTCTTCCATGCTTCGGAAGCTCTGATTGGCAGGAGGAAACAGCAGACTTAGGGATGTCACATTGAATCCCCATGCTCCCCTGCCCTTGTGCAAGTGCCTGTTCCTTCCCTCGGACTGCAGTCTCTTGACTTGGGTCTCTTGGGTGGCTTGGTTTTAGAGACCCTTGTTCTTTTGGCCTTCCAGAAGGGTTCTGGGATGGAGATACTACGAGAAGTGCTGGAGTGCCGTGAGGGGAAAGGATCTATGGCTACTAAAGGTCCAGCTTGGCTTCGCTGCTGTAAAACAGTATTTGGTCCTGACTCTAGATGATGAGGATGTGTGAAACCAACCTCGGATATGCGCAGGGCAGGATGGCTGCTGCATACTAATATGGTTTCCCAGAGCCTCTCACTTTTGCCAACCATGAAAATTTCTCCCACATACTAGTATCTTAAACCACATCTCTCTCTCTCTCTCTCTCTCTCTCTCTCTCTCTCTGTGTGTGTGTGTGTGTGTGTGTGTGTGTGTGTGCATAATTCGGATTTTGTGAAGGAGAAAATGCCAGGTTATGACTCAGTATTGCTGAGATCAGTAACCCTGCTTTGAGAGCGTAGTGACCCTGGCTCTTGATGCCATTGCCAAGCCTGCTCCCAACCATCTTGGCAACCGACACTCCATTTGCACTGTACGGTCTGGTCAAATGCTAAAATGTTTCTCTGTGTTACATTTATCAAAGGTGTCTCAGCCAAGAATGTACAAAATTGCCTGGAGCCAGGGGGAGCTCGTCTGTGCACCGAAACCCAAGCTGAAAGGCATTTCTTTGATCTCGCTTGTTTGTCATTCTCCTACCCCTCCGCTGAAGTATGTCTGGCTGGGAGTGCACTGACTGAACCGCCCAGGACTGCACAGCCCAGCACAGGGAAGAGCTGATTCTGACTCACTGGGAGGCCCGTGTAAATTCTCAAGGAATCTAGGAGAGTGGGGCCGAACTACCCACAGACACACATTTGGCATGTCCCTCTGGCTGGAGGGATCAGGAAGTAAATTCTCGTGGGTTCTTAGAAGGTTTCAGAGAAAGTCCAACAAGATGCTCTTGGTAGAGGGTTGGACGCGCAGATGCACGCCACCATGAAGGCGGGGAATCTGTTCTCTTTGTGGAGAGTGACAGTCAATCGAGTTTGCATTAGTTCTTGGCTCTGCAAGGCAACAGGTAGGCAAATCTTTCAAGACTGGCCTCCTAGGTAGAAGAAGAAAAATCAGTGCCCATCACTCCGATCCTTCCCTCTCCTGGTAATTTATTTCTACACTTGTCATCGAGTGCTACCAGATATGTAAAGTATGAATAATGGGGGCCCATGGTGAGGGAATCAGAGGCTGATATTTCTCTTCATTGAGATTAATGGCTGTAATTTTACCAGTGGGGGAGGGAAGACGGGGGTGAGTTGTATAAGAAGAATGGTCTGTTGTGCAAGAGAGTGTGGGTCTTGTAGGAAGCTCATCATGACCATCATAGCTTTGCACACGTAGAGGCTGACATAGCAGAAGTCTTTGCCAGTTATGGCGTGTCCAATGAATAGCCTGAGAGAGCTAAGTCCTTATTAGGTATGTCAGCTTATATTGTGCCTAGGAGAGAATGGGTTTTTAAAGCCCAGCTCTGTATCTGCTTATATGCCCTGGAGAGTGTCCTAAGCATTTGATATATAACTAACAACTAACTAAGCTCAGAGTGAGACCCTGACCAGAGAAGCAGTGTATTACCACAGTTAGAACAAGGACTCTAGGTCCAAGCAAACAAAGAAGTTGAGCACTTGGGAACCACAAGACCTGGGGCCAGGCAGCTTTATTTCTCTGAGCCCCGGAGTTCCTCACTGGATGAAGATGACATGAATATATGTAAGATACATTGAGTATACTAGAAGCTCCAAAAACATCAAGCCCTTCCGTTTTTATTCCTGATGTCTTTACCTTTATATGGCAAAGGTTCTGCTCAGAAAAGCTTTACATATATGTTAAAGTTTACAGTCACGTAAACAGATATAGAAAAGGTGCTTGAGAAAATCCAAATGTCTCTTCATGATTAAAAAATAATTCTGCACAAATGAAGTCTAGGATGAATACACTTCATATAATAAAGCTGCCATATACGATAAGTCCTCAGGGAGCACCAGACTGAATGAGGAAAACAGAAAGCTTTCCAACACTTGGACCAGCAAAAGAATGCACGTGTTTCCACGTCTGCTTAACATGACTTCGGTCAGAGTCATGAAGCAAGAGGAAGTCATGAAGAGCATCCAAGCTGGAAAAAATAAAGCCAAATTGCCACCATTTCCATACTATGTGACTCAACCAAACTCTATTAGAGCCAGTAAGTGAATTTATCAAAGTTTTAGGACACAAAATCATCACAGAAAAATTAGTCGTGATGCTATATGTCCACAGTATATTAAAAAAGAAACAGAAATCAAAATACAGCCCCATTCAAACTAGTTAAACAAATGCTTAGGGCTCAATCTCATCAAACAGGCTAAAGATGTGTAAGACGAAACTACAAAATCTTGATGAAAGAAGCTAAAAAGAACACACAGCCAAGAACATGGAACTGCAGGCTCATGGAGTGGATGGATCAGTATTAACTTCTTCATGCCACCTAAAGTCATCTTCAGACCCATGCAAACCCATTAAAGTATCAATGACATTCTTTACATAACTGGGAAAAAAATCCCTAAAATTTTCATAACACTGAAAATTGCTGAATAGCCGAAGTCATCTTGAGCAAAAAGGACAAAGGCATTGCACTACTTGATTTCAAAATAGACTACGAAGCCGTAGTAACCAGCTTCACACAGACACCACTCTGAAGCAGAATTATCAGCAGAACAGGGAAGAGAGCCTAGGAATCAGCCTGCACGTCTACAGTCAATATTTTGTTTGTTTGTTTGTTTTTGTTTTTTCAAGACAGGGTTTCTCTGTGGCTTTGGAGCCTGTCCTGGAACTAGCTCTGTATACCAGGCTGGTCTCGAACTCACAGAGATCCGCCTGCCTCTGCCTCCCGAGTGCTGGGATTAAAGGCGTGCGCCACCATCGCCCGGCCTCAATCAAGTTTTAATGTGGATGAAAAGGTGTATGGTGAGCTCAGAGCAGCCCTTCCAGGGCATGGTGCTAGGAAGACTGGATGCGCAAATGCAGAAGGACAAGCCTCAAATATTATCCACCATCCATCATGAAATCCTCTTGAATGGACCAGAGTGTAAAGCGCTAGAGAATAAATTCTTTAAAAGACAACATAGGGGAAATTCATTGAAACACTTGGATAGAGAGCGACGGTTCAAATAGGACCTCAAAACATAGGGAACAGAAGCAAAACTAGACAAGATTATAATGAACTAAAGAGATGTTTCACAGCAGTGAGGTGATCAACAGAGTAGCGGTGCAGCCTGCAGAATGGGGGAGAAACACTTGCAAACTGTACCCCCTGACAAGGAGTTAATTCATCCAGGCTATACAAAGACTTCCAGCAGTCTGATAGTAAAAGCAACACTAATAACAAAACCAGAAATAACCCAATTAAAATCTGGGCAATGGTTGAGTAACCACTGGTGAGCCCACCGGGCTCCAACGGAGAGTTCCAAACCCACGTTCGTACAGATGGCCCCGGGTAAACTCGCTTGGTTTCCAAACAAAACAGAAACACATGGGTATAAAAAAGGGGACTTGTAGGCAGGAGAGGGGGTGAGAAGGGCAGGAGGGAGACAAGGGATGGTAGGGGGCGAAGGGAATCAGAAAGCATTGTATACACATATGAAATTGTCAAAGAACAAATTTAATTAAAACGGATTGGGGAATAGAGCTAGATGGACATCTTTGAAAAGCAGACATAGGAACAGCCAACAGTTACACGAAAAGCAAATGGTCAATGTCACTGTCTCCATGGAAATCACATCAAAGGCACAGTGAGGCATCAGCATGGTCCAGAAAGCATGGGCATGCCCAAAACAATAAGAGATAACAAGCACTAGCAAGGATGTGGAGGAAAAAGGCACCTCTGGCATATTGTTGGTGGGGATGGAGATGAGCAAATGACGGCAAATAAGAAGCTAAAGACAGAACTGCTCCATGAACTGCAATCTCACTCCTGAGCACATATCCAATGGGAAAGAAAATCAGCATGAAGAGACATCAGCACTCCCATGTTGACCATAGTACCGCTCACAGTAGCTAAGAGATGGTAATGACCTCCCTGCTCTTTCACTGATGAATGGATAGAGAAGGTATGGTGTGGATACACAATGGGATGCCATTCAGCCAGAGATAATGCCCTATGTGTTTCTCAAAGCAAATACTTGAATGTTTCTACCATAAAGACATGATGCCTGAGGAGAAAATATGCTTTAAAAACATACAAAATGCGTGTCTCGAAGTATTGCATGGTGCCTTGTAAATAAGTGTATTTTTGTTTGTCTGTTTGTTTTCCTGTATTAGCTAAAAATAAATTCAACTAAAAGGGGATATTGAGATGATAGCTCACTGAGTGAATTGCTTGCTTTGCAAGTGTGAAGACCTGAGCTTGGGCCCTGGAAACTATGTAAGACCTAAATAAGATTGCACACTCAGTGAGATGTGCTGGGAATCTCAGTGCTGGAGAGGGGGAAGAGGAAGTTCCCTGGGGCTCACTGTCTAGTTCATCTCGCAGAATTGGTCAATTATCTCTTCCTGGCCAATGAGTCCCTAGCTCAAGGTGTGGAGACAGTGTTCCTGAGACAATCACTGAAGCTTAGGTTGTCCTCTGGCCTACACATATATGCATTCATATGTATGTATGTACACACATACACGCCGCATAAATGAATAAAATATTAATGAAATAAGAAAATGCTCCCCGTGTACATAAGATTTATATCTCCCGAAATCTGGAGAAAATGTATTCATCACGCTCGCGGCACCTCTCCATCTCTGAACGTGTTCCTTCCTCGGTGATACAGCAACTCCCAGATGATGGGAGGGACTAATCTCTGATTGCCCAATCAGAGCAGGCTACGGGGTGGCACGCACCAGCAGTTCCAGGCAGGGTTCATACATCTTCATGCCTCTCCTGTGACACCCCAGCTCGGCACTTTGGCTCAGGATTTTTGCCTCTCCTGGCCTCAGTTTTCTCATCTGTAAGATGGGCATGATAACACTGTCTGCCTAGGAGACTGTCAGCTCAAAACATTTGTATACTTGGGTCATCAGAAGATTGCTTAGTAACTACTCTGCGGTCACTTGCTGTGACTTCCCGTTAGCTAATTCTTACCCCAAGAGATTGCTTTCAATTGTGCCTGTCTCTCATAATTGTCCATTATTGAAGATATGTCCATTTCTATCTCTCTGTCATCTCTGCTATCATCCTAAACTGTCTGCCACACAATGCTGGGGCACTGAGAAGAAGGTCACTTTGAAAGTGAAGACACTCATCGCTTGAGATGCTGAGCATGGCATTAGACGCTTTCAAATACCCCATTGGATGCCCATCCTTTCCTTTGGCCCTTGGGGAACTTTGTCCCATTTGTAGAGAAGTTCTAAGGGCAGAGGAGAGAGTTTACCTTTGACAAAGGGGAAACCAAGTTACCCCTGAGCTCTGCTTTTGTATGTGGAGACTAAGGAATTTCAATGAGGTTGTCTGGGGGCTCTTTCACCTCAACCTTCTAGACCTGAAGACAGCGTGCATTTATTTTGCCAGATCCTAAAGAATGGATGGACTTCACAGGGCATGATCAACTTCATGTATGAGCGATGCATTTCCAAAAGCAGTAGTATAATCATGTCACTCTTAAAAAAATCAGACAACTGTATATTATCCCATTTAAACAAAATGTAAAAAATGTTTTGTAAGTGTGAGCAGGACTGTGCTGATTTGCCCACAATTAAAACCCTGCAAGGCTTTGTTCCAAACTCTAGCATCAACACTATAGCTAAATAATCTTTGGATGTTTGGAGAGGGGGCGTGTCTCCATAGAAATCACAACAATCCCATTAATTGCAGAGCATTTCATTATTTCAGTTAATTTCTTATCATTGTCTTTCTGCCCGGCATGTGGGCGCGAGCTCAGATCCCTCACTCAGAGAAGTGGTCTCCTTTGATTTGGGGCAGGTGTGCAGGGACTTCTCCATCCAGAAATGAAAAGCAGTTTTCAGTAATTCCAGGTCCCATCTTACTAGCAGAGACCAAATTATCCCTCGCAGTGCCTGGTGTCATGGTTTAAGAAAATTAACCCATGCAAAGTGACAAACAGGTGTCCCTGCTCTGGCCAAATCAAAGCTGAAGGTGGCTATTTCTTCACTCGGTCACAGGAGGTCAAGTTTGTTCAAAGTCTCCTTGTGCAATAAGCAATTCTACCTACCCAAGCAGTTGCTAGAACATTGCGAGGACCCTGGGTTGCTCTCTAGAGTGACAGTTTGGTTATTTCCGGCATAGTGAATCTCTGATGCTAAGGAAGAGCTTCGATTCAGGCCTTCCTGATGTCTTACTATGAGGCTTGTATTAAGTCCTTAACCTCTGGACAATTTGGTGACTTCAACCAAGAAATGAGAAGCCACTAAGACGTGCTTTTTTGCTCTCTCCTTCCCAGTGTTTCATGGGCTGTCACGAGAAACTGATATGAGCAAACGCTCTGGAAATTCTACAAAATTCCACAGGTTAGTATTTAAATTATATTGATTAGCAACCAACACAATCATGTTTATAAAGAAGTACTCAGTCACAACCCTCAGGGATACTGGTTCAACCAGAAAAATAGCCTAAGAGTAGCTACCGTGAACACCCTGCACTGTCCTGCTAGGTTCTGTGGGGACTTGCTCAGTGGGAACACATTTGCCTTCTCCTCCCCGGGCTGCTGTGATGTCACCAGGATACATCATCCGCCTCCCATCCCTCCCTCCTCCTATTTCTCTCTCCGACTCTAACAGATGTTCACTGGATGCTCACTGTGTGACTCGTCTTATTCAGATGATAGTAACAGAATGGTGTGTGAGACAGAATCTTTCCTTCCAGGGGCAGTGTTAAATTGCAGGAGGTTATAAACAAGGAACATCTATAAGATCAGGTAGAGATAAAAGCTCTGGAAGCAGTCAGGTGGGATGAGGGTATCATAAATGTTGGGGGCTACATTAGACATAGCAGTCAGCCAAGCCCAACGCTATGAGGAATGCAGGAAGAAAGGTATGTGGGCAATCTAAAGACTGCTTTGGGCATCACAGGGGGACCAGGAGATTTGAAGAATGGTACCAGGGAATACTCCGACCTGTGTAGGTCTTAGGAGGCTTCTGTGACTACTAGGTGCAGAGCAGACTAGGGGAGACCGGAGGGTGGGGCTAATCAGATCATCTGAGTTGAGAGCTGGCTGGCGACAGGAGAAAGCTGACATTTGCTCCAGATAGACGGGCACTGATTAGAAGCTGGGGAGCAGACACTTAGGATCTGCCCTGAAGGGAGAAACAATGGGATTGGAGAGTGTGGAAGTCTGGAAGACAATGGTCATGATTAGCACCTATGCATCAGCTAGAGCCACTAGCTTAAGAGAGCTTACATTCAGCAAGAAGAGGGTGACCATGGGGCAAGCAGATTCGTGGGTATCCAAAGCACTGCTCATGAGTTGCTTTTGGTGCCATTCACAGGTGCCTTTTGGATATTGGAGTTGAGGTGTCACATATACAGCGCACATGTGTCAAGAGAGATTGCTGCCAGAGGCCTGGAGTCTTCCCCAAACAGCTGCAATGTGCCCTCTGGGCAGAGGTTTCATCTGATTATATTTCTATTCTTTGATGCTGTCTTGTCCAGTCCGGGGCTTTGCACTAATGCACTAAGCACAGTGATGAATCCATTCGTGAGTCGACCCCAATGTAACAACACACAGGCCAAGGTGCACCTATCCCCGTGAATGCACAGGCAGGGCATGAGCTTGCTTTGCTGCCACTCTCTGGAGAGAGAGCTCAAGAGGGAGGGTGCCCTGTCTGCCCTACAAGAGGCATCGGGTGGGTGGTCCTGTTTATTCTCCTCTCCTAATCATAACCCAAGACTCCACTCCAGTACACAGAGCCACAGATTGCGCACCAGGTGCCCCCATCACTCTCCCCCTGGTTTCCGGGCGTCTTGCTGAGAGCATGATGCATTTTTGCCTAGAGTTGTGGCCACGTGTGGGGAGCTCACATTTGGGGGAAATTAAGAAGGCACAGCAGACAACGCTGCTGGTTCATTAGCAGGCTGGGAGCTGTCACCAGGCCGTTCCTGCAGACAGAGAAAAATGAGGCTGCATTGGGAAAGATAGGAGAGGGTGTCAGTCAAGCCCCTCCCAAGGCGGCTTCTTGCTCTCTGCATCTTGGGCCAGCTAGCATGGTGTGGCAGAAGGAACCTATACTGAAGGTCGAGAGACTAGAGTATAGGCTTGCCTAGCCCACTTGTGATTATTGCCACAGGTGGATCATGATTTCTGTCTCTTGCCTTATATACACCTGAAGACAATAGCTGGCAGGTTTAGAGGGACCGATTTTTAACATACGACCGAAGGCAGATACTATCTAAATTGCTTTGCTTTCCTCTTAAATCTTACGGTTACCCAGGTTTTCATCTGCCTGCTTCTCATCTTTCTCTGCGAACTCTTGGCTTGCTTGAGAGACAGGGTTTCTCTGTGTAACAGCTCTGGCTGTTTTGGAACTTGCTCTGAAGAGCAGGCTGGCCTCGAACTCACAGAGATCCTCTGCCTCCTGAGTGCTGGGATTAAAGGCGTGCGCTCCCACATCCAGGTTTTCTGCATACTCTTGACGGCTATGGCCCTCTGTCATGTAATATGTTCCCACCATATGATGACAGCAGTTTCAGTAATCACAGGGCCAATGTCTTGCATGGCATCCTCACCCCCAGATCTTTCGCAGAAACTTAAAATTGAACTCTCTCTCTTGCTTTCCAGAATCTTCTTTGGTCTCAAGTTTTGTGCTTTCATGAATGATTCAAGGACTGCAACCATTCTGCGTATGTAGCTCAGAGCCACACCACTCTTAATGCCCAGTTGGCTTTCCATGTCCTCTAGCAGGTTGGTTTATTTCCATGCCCTGTCCTATCTGCTTGGGTCCACCTGCTTTTCCTCCCAGCCGCCCCTTGATTTAGAATTGTCTTTCTATCAGTAGGCCTAAACAGAATGTCTTGCTTTAAACCTTTAGGGACCTGTGACCATCTGGTGAAAAATCAAACCAGACCAAACCAACCTCCCCTCCAAACATCCCCTTGTATACCTGATCAACACTAATAAACAAGAATACTGTTTGAGAACATAGAAGCACATTTTGTAAAACTACAGGTAGTTGTCTGTTATATTGGGGGTTATGCTTGTCATGATCTTTTATCTTTACAGCAGTTAGGAGTGGAAGAATTTCCCTGGCATGGTAGACTGAATGCAGGCTTGAAGGCTGGCTAACTTTCTTAGAGAACATCACTGGGATGTGTGGGGAACTGGGGTTAAAACCAGGCAGAACTAGACACAGGGATGTGCCCACACGTCTGCTCTTCTGCAGAAAGGAGCGGCCTCCACGGCGGCCTGGACCCAGTCTCTCACCTCCCTCCTCCCCTCTCGCTGTCTTCAGGCCAGCACCGACTTCAGCTCGCATCCAGATGTCCTTTCCCATCAGAGTGTTTTTGCTTCTGCTCTTTCCTCTGTCCAGGAACTTATTTCCACCCCTGCCCCCATTCCTGTTTCTCGTGGAGGCTCCCCTTCTAATGGCATTTGGAGAAAACTCTTCCCTGCACCCCAGGCAGAATCCATCATACTGTCGTTCCTGTCAAAGCACTCTACTTTCCCTTCTTCTGGAGCATCCATCATACTGTGATTTGAATGTCAGCTCACTATTAATACACCACAAGACTCCGCGTTGCCTGATGGCGGGGACTCTATCTGAGTCCACTATGTAATCCTTTGCCTCTGCTCTCAATGCCAAGGCTAGTAGGGCCTGATGCATGGGAAAGGCTCAATTAATGGTCATAGAATTAAATGGAGCCTAGCCACATACAACAGGAAGAGAGTAGAGGGTATTGCTGACAATAAGCATTTGGCAAAATGGGGATGGAAGTCAATGTATCTTACCCCTCACCTTTATTGATAATTCCCAATGCATCTTGTTTTGTGCTATGAAGTTTGGAGAGAGTGGAAGGCGGGAAAGGAACAGTTACCATACTGACTCCATTATATACTTACTACAGCTATACACCAAGCATACAGATTATTTTATTTCTTCTTATAAACCAGTCAGAGTGTCTGACATGACTGGAAAGACTGATTTTCCATGCGAGAAAGTAAATGAGAACGAATATTCTAATATTATGGCTAGCAGAATGAAATGAAAAGGCATTAGGCCAGAACTAAGATAAGACATGGGTCCTAGATAAAGTTACTTTTCCCAATATGACTTGGAAATTTCAGGTTTTTTGTTTGTTTGTTTATTTTTCCATTTATGAAACTGACAGAGCTCCACATAGAGCTAATCTCAAGGGACCTGTGATTATCTCTCTTTATCATTTTCAATACTGTATATAAATATATTTATAAGTTGAATAGTATCAACATCTCTAACCACACCCCTTCCCCCAATTTTTGTTCACCTGGAACTTGTGATTGTTATGTTATTTGAAGTTCTAGACATTTTAAATGCAGTCTCACTAAGATGACATATTCTGTTGGAGGGAAGACCCCTTGTTTCCCAGCTGCTCGGCAGCTTAGACCAGGTGATGTGGGATTCCCCTCTGTATGCTATGAATATCATTGGTTAATAATGAAACTGCTTTGGGCCTATAACAAGTCATAGGGGAACAGAGGTAGGTGGGGGAAAACTAAGTTGAATGCTGGAAGAAAGCCATGTAGCCTCCACCGGAGACAGACTCTGGGAACTTTTCCCGGTAAGCCACAGCGTCATGGTGATACACAGATTAATAGAAATGGTTTAAGTTAATATGTAAGAGTTAGCCAATAAGAAGCAAGAGCTAATGGGCTAAGCAGTGATTTAATGAATACAGTTTCTGTGTGATTATCTCGGGGCTAAGCAGCCAGGAACCAGCAAGCGGCCCTTCCTCCAACAATCATCCTAGGTTAAGGTGGGCCTAATCCAATGAGAAGAGGGAGGTACATGGAGAGGAGAGGACTGTGGGAAGATCATCGATGTAGAGGTTACCATCAAAGGACACCGAGGGGACCAGCACGAGAGAAGCATGGAACAGACACCCCCTCAGAATCTCCAAAAAAGAACTGAATCTTGTCATCACCTTGACTTAGAACTTAAATCCCAGCTGCCTGAAATGCAAGGATGATGTTTCTGGGATGTTAAGTCACCCAGTTTGGTAAAGCAGAGTATTGAAGCTCCTGGATCTTGAGTGAAGTTGATGATGATGATTTTGCTGACAGTGAAAGCAATGATAAAAGTGACAAGCTATGAAAAAAAAAAAAAAAGAAACAGGACAGATCCTCAGTCTGGGGAAACACTACTGCTCCATCTGAAGGTGTGTGTGTGTGTGGGAGTGGAACAATATGGTTGGGAAGTCTCTCTTACAGGTCTTGACATGGATTTAGTTTGGCTGTCCCAAAAGGTTGCTTATAGACTGGCAGCCACCCTGTAGGAAAATCCCATGCATCTCACATAAAGGAAAGTTATGGCAGGCATCTCTAGGTGCCTTGGACAGTGGGAGCATTATTTATTATAAAGAGGAGAGAAAAGCCGGGGGCAGATACTGGACCCACAGGTTCTGAGTAGGAATGGATTAGCTCCTCATAAGGGTAGGTACCCACCTTCTGGGTGAGCAGCAGGAGTATTTAACTGTGCTAGGAACTCTTCAGTCTAATGTTGGGAAGGCCAGCTGGTGCTGGAGATGCACCAGGTATGGGGTATCCTTAGGAAGGTAAAACCCTGTGCTATATACTTTGACACGCACTACACCTTTCTGTTTAATTCTCAAAATTGAAACCATTTGATGACCTATGGAGGAACCAAAATGGTTAGAAAGCTCAATTACCTCGTCTTAGGACAGAGGAATGGAACCTGAGGCTTTGACCTTGGAGCCTGAATTAGACAGAATACTTGGTGAACCTTCCTACCCTTCTGAAGGGAGAGAATTATCAAAAACTGAACAGCAGGGTCTTGGTTCAGGGTTCTTAAGTTACTGTTCTAATGCTGCTATGAGACATCATAGCCAAGACAACTCATAAAAGGGAACATTTAACTGGGGAGGTTGCTTATGGCTTCAGAGGGTTGGCCCAGGATCGTCATGGTGAGGAGTGTGGTCGAGGCAGACAGGCAGGGTGCTGGAGCCGTAGCCAAGAGCTCACCTCTGATCTGCAAGTCGCAGGTGGAGGAAGAGCTAGTGTGGGCCTGGCATCGGCCTTTGGAACCTCAAAGCCTACTCACAGTGACACACTGCCAACAAGAGCACACCTACCTCAACAAAGTCAGACCTCCTAATCTTTTCCAGAGAGTTCTACTGACATCTGGGCACCAAGGAGTTAAACATAGGAGCATATGGGGATCTTCCTCATCAACCTAGAACACTAGTTAAAGGCCCAACCCCCTTAGGCCTCATATCCTATTGTCTTTTATGATCCAACAGACTCTTGCGTTAAGGTCAAAGCTGTGCATTCTAACAAGTATGTTATTATTCATCTGGTTTAGCATACACTTTACCCTGGTCCACATTTTAGTTGGTGTGTTTTGTGTGTGTGTGTGTGTGTGTGTGTGTGTGTGTGTGCACGTAGTGTGTTCATATATATATCTATGTAGGTGTGCAGGTTTCTTGAATTTGTGTAGTTGTGGAGGCCAGATGTGTGGCATCTTCCTCAATTATTTCTCTACTTCATGTCTTGAGAGGAGAGCTTCTCGTTGAACCCGGAGCTCTCAGGTTGGGTAGGCTGCCTCCTGCCTCTGTCTCCCCAGTGCTAGGAATCCAGACATATGCTACCATGCCTACATTTCTAGGTGGGTTTATGGGACGCAAACTCAGGTCACCATCATGCTTGTGTGGAAGGCACTTGGCCAATAGAGCTATTGTCCTTTTGTTTATTTTATATATAATTCGGAGGCTAGTTCAAGTTCTATGTCTTTGATATTCAGATTAATTTGACTTGAAAACTCAAACCTAGGCAGTAGGACCTTCGAATGTCTTCCCTCTGTTCTTCCCCTCACCTGACTCTTGCTCTCTGAAGATAGACACAGAAAGAGAGGAGGATGGAGGATTCAGTTTTGGGCTAACGTGTTGAGTGACTGAGCCGGCTCCCCCTCCTCTGTTGTCTGTTCCGTGTTACTCCTGATGAGGAAAGAAGCCCTTTCCTTTTGTTCACACGGCACTGGCGGGTCTCTGTCTGTTCCGTGTTACTCCTGATGAGGAAAGAAGCCCTTTCCTTTTGTTCACACGGCACTGGCGGGTCTCTGTCTGTTCCGTGTTACTCCTGATGAGGAAAGAAGCCCTTTCCTTTTGTTCACATGGCACTGGCGGGTCTCTATCCAGCCAGCAGCTCCCCAGCTACTCCTCCTCTAGCCTTTGCTCTTCAGGTTCTGCTAAACAATGGGCCATTTACTTCAGGCCTATCCTTTAGTGGAAACAAAAATTTGGCAGGGACTTTGGAACCTTCTTATATTCTTTATTTTTGCATACCCTATCTATTCTAGCAAGGACAAACAAGGAGTTTAGGAATGACATAATCCAGATATAAATGACATTAGGCCTCACTCCCTTAGAAAGCGAAAGGGGTTACTGCTAATTACATAGTAATTTGCACTGAGTCTCCTCCTTCTGGGCTCTTTCCTGGATTCCTTTGCTAGGCTATACACTTCCATGGAGAAGAAGGATTGGGTGGTGCATTTATTTGTGTCCCCGAGGACCCACTATGCTGCTTGCTGAAGCAAAAAGGCACACAGGGAGCTGCCTGGAGAGCAGGCATGGGCTGCTTCTCTAGATGGCCATTTTTTAGGGAGGTCACCTTCAGAGACTGTAACTTCTTGGCTTGGACCTTTCATAACAGGAATAAGAATGCCTGCACCGGGGAGAGCGTCAAATGGATGGGGTATTTTGGGGCTGACTCTTATCTCTGTGGCCAGAAGCCCTGCTCCATCAGGATGCCTCATTTGGATCAATGGGGGTGCTTCACTGTGCAAGGGAACTCATTCTCTGTAGCCCCAGGAGGGCCTGAGTCAGGCTCTGTGGGGCAGGAGCACACAGCTCTCCTCCTGGAAGCTTTCCGTGCTAATGTCCGACTAATTAACGGGGCTCAGTGGAAGGACCATCCCTTTGATTAATCACGACTTGTAGGGAATGCAGAGATTGAAATAGCAGAACCTTCCTTGCAGAGTCTTCCATAGTAGCGTGGGCTAGGTATCTATGTGAAACAAAAAGCTAAAGAAGCTAAATGAGATTAAAAAATAATAAAAGGTTTAAGGCAACTAAGCATATGCACCTTGCCTTTGAAAGCCTGTTTGGGGTATTTTATGTTCTGTGATCTAGAAGGCAGAGAAGATAGATTCTGGAAGGTCAAAGGTAAAAAATCTGGATTTGCTCTCCAGCTCATTATGTCTAAGGCAACCCTTGAGACTGTGCCTAGGAGCAGGTGGAGCACATAGTAGAGATTATCACTGAATGGAATAAGTGAGACCTTGTCTCCTTCCCATCAGCACCTAGCACTCTGTGCAACATACAAAGATAGGGGAGACCCTGGGATGTCTGGGAAATACAACACTCCTTTGCCAACAAAGAAAGTTCGTGACAGTCATAGGGAGGTATAATATTTGGTTCATGATTTCCTTTTTAACAATCAAAATATGCCTTCTTTACAAGATACACAGACGTTAAGAACATACTGATCTGATTTTCAGAAAATACTGAAAATAAAGATTAATTAGTAAGGTAAGTTGTTTCAAGGTGTGTGTGTGTGTGTGTGCGTGCGTGCGTGCGTGCGTGCATGCGTGCGTGTGTGTGTGTGTGTGTGTGTGTGTGTGTGTGTGTGTAACTATGGTATCCAGACAGGCCACTGCATTTTATGTTTACAAACTACAGTGTTATTGTCTAAATAGTACTTGCTTGGCTTTGGTCATTATTCTTGCTCTCTTGATTCTTATTTCAGAGACCCTTTCCAGTTCAAGAAGACAGAGAAGGGCTGGAGAAATGACGTAGTAATTAAGAACACTTTGTGCTGTTGCAGAGGACCCAGGTTCAGTTCCCTGGGCCCTCATGCTAGCTCACGACCGTTTGTATTCTGGTTCCGGGAGATGTGCTACCATTTTTGACTTCTGAGTGGCACCAGGTGTGCTTGTGGTTCACATACATACATGTAGATAAAATATTTCCCCCAATTCCTGTGGCCATGAAAGACATCACTGAATGATCTCTGCATCCTTCCCATGAAGCTCAGATAAGGAGGACCTGCACCCTTCTCATGCCGCCTCTTGGCAGTTCCCCCTAAGGATGTAGGCTTGGCGTTCAAGATCAAAGTTATTTGATGTGACAATAGATGTTGTCCCTCCCTCTCTTCCTCCCTCCCTCCCCCTCTTTTGTCCCCTCTTTTCATTAGCAGGGGAAAATGTCATTCCGAATGACTATAAAACTCCAAAGGAAAAAAATTCCAACGCCTCTCCTGATTTTTATACTTTTGCCTTGTTCAACTTGAACGACTGCCTCCCCCAATTTCTACTGTATTGAAGGACGTCCTCCTGTCCCCAGGAAATGGGGAGGGGCTGAGCGAATACAGAGATTTTGAAATTGGCATCAGCTTCATCTTCAGGAGCCCCTTCTCAAGGACTTTTCCATGTAAACAAGATCGTTAAACACTTACTGTGACATTTATTACCTTTAAATATTCATAAGCCAGTGAGCACCGGGGAAACACCCACTGCACTGTGTGAGCTGACCCAGCCCCTCAGATGTGCAAGTCAGTATTTGAGGAATCCAGAGAACCTGATGTCATGGCTTCTTGGGGAGCCTTCATAGTTCTCACTACAGTTAAGAATCCTTTGGTTTGAATTGGGATCTTGGGGGTGGGATGGGATGGGGGTAAGGGGAAATGGGGAGAGAAAAGGGAGAAGGGGAGGATGGAGGGAACTTGGGGAAAAAGGATGATTGGGATAAAGTAAGGTTGGATAGGGGAGCACG